>NC_135444.1:6795308-6865308 GCF_051991255.1 Vanacampus margaritifer
AGTGTTGGCAAATATGCGCAGCCGGAGCAGTAGCTCAGTATGTCTTATGCTTGCGTGTGAGTGTGTGAATTGAATAAATGCATGATTGGAGATGTTTGCAGATTCCGTCAGTGGCAGACAGCTCATATATTCATGGTGAGTGGACACGTACGCGATATAATGTGTACACATAACTTGACATGTTCTCTAATGTGGAAAATGGTGTGTGCGTGCGTGTATAGTATATTATAAATACATATTTGTGTGTATTGTATATGTATGTATGTATAAATATGTTTAATGCTGTGAAGCGATTATTTTTTTGTAACTAATTAATGGCACAATATTCCGTAATTAATCGCATTTTCTATTACCATTTTTTTTTTACAAACCTTATAACAGATATTTACTGGAGTAAAATCTTGGAATAATGTAAATTTGTCAAAGACTGTTCTAATAGCTTCTTTTTTAATCCTTGAAAAAGAAAATAACAACATATATATGGGTGGGAATCTTTGACTGTCTCATGATTCGATTCAGATTTTTGTGTCTGTTTCAATTTTTGATTTAAAACTATTTTTTATTCAAAATGATTTGATTGACAATGATTTTTTCTTCAATTTATGGATGTGCAAAGAATCATCATGATCTACTCATTACATTAAAGTGTAATTTTTCTTTACATTTATTAAGTTTTGAATTGTAAGGAAAGTGCTAAAACAGCAACAAAAACAGCTGCTCTGTAGCTAGCTATTAATTAGCTTTTATAAGTATAAAATAAATAAATAAAGTGGATTTTGGGACATTTTTATATTGATTCTGAATCATAGTAAATGCGAATCTTGATTCTTTTGTGATTTGTTTTTTTTTGGGGGGGGCACACACAGTATATGTACATATATGTATGTGAGACATGATGGGGGAGAATGTACCCTTATCCAGATCAGCAAAAAATACATAGAAATATAATAATGTAATAATAATATATTTGGTTGTTGAAATGTAAGTGCGTGTTCCTTCGTGCGCTGTTCATGTGCAAATCTTTTACAGACATTGGTTTTGCATGATATCAGAGGCAAACGTATATCTCATGGAGCGGCCAGTCAGCCAGCTGTGTCACTGGTTGTGCTTCCTGTCTGAAACCAAAGTGCCATCTGCAGGCAGTGAGTGTGTACTGCACTGCCGCTCTTCTCACTCAGACACCTGGATCAGACTTAAGGTTTAATAGAATACGCATGCCGCACATTTTCCTTCTTTTATATACGGCTCCCGTTTTGAAAGTGCTTTCAGCGAAGGCCAGTTGGATGGACGAGCACTGGAGCTGCTCTCAAACAGTGTTTTCCTCCGCCTCTTTGGAGCGCACTGCTCTTAAACAGGCAGACTTGGCCGTACTTCTGCAGAGTCTCTGCCTCTCCCCAAGGTTTGTTTGCATTTTACCCGCATCTCCTTGCATATACTGCCAAGCTGTGAGATCAGTGGCCACTCAGAAATACCCTATGAAATGCATAATGTAAAGCGGCCCTTTGGAATTTGGCCCCGCCACAGAGAAAGTTATTCTGCATAAGTGGTCATGCTGGGGAAAGTTTGTTCCTTCAAATGCACTTGGCTTAATGGATGGCTGATGATTTGATTTTCCTCTTCTAAGCAAAAATGAACTGTAATGTGTTGCGTCAGAAGTGGGAATCGTTTTGAGCTGTCTTGGGGGCTGTGAAGGTGGTGAGGATGAGGTCAGAGCGTTTAGCTCATAATTTACTCACAGGCCGGCCTGTGAAGGTTGCAGCGGCCAGCGTGTTGGGTTTTATGTCCAAATCCAGTACTAAAGGTATTTCCAATCCTTTTGCTCTTTCGCCAAGCACTCCTGATCTCGGGTCAAAGCGCTAAAATGCTAAAAATGATAAGGAAAGAAATAAATGTTCCCGCCTGAGGGGGGGAAAATGAAGCCACTAAAGTGAAGAGTGGCTTGGTACACGGATCCAAAGCTGTCCTTCACCTCTTTACACAGCCACAGAATTAATTAATTCTCACTTTAAAGTGAGAATTCTGGAAATAAAGTCTGAATTAAGTGAGAATTACAAATAATTAATTATCACTTTAAAGTGAGAATGAATTCATTCTCACTTTAAAGTGAAGAGTGGCTCGGTACATGGATCCAAAGCTGTCCTTCACCTCTTTGCACAGCCACAAAATTAATTAATTTTCACTTTAAAGTGAGAATTCTGAGAATTAATTATGATTAATAATTCTCAAAGTCTGAGATTAAAGTCAGTTAGAGTGGGAATTCTCACTTCACAGTTAGAATTCTCACTAAAAAGTGAGAATCCTGCCCCCCAAAAAATCTCTCTTCACTGGCCCTAATCCTTTTCCATAGTAAAAAAAATAAATAAAGCTGAGATATTAAACATGCTCCTTGATGGTGAATGGCTCCCTTTTCGGAATGCAGGCTTGGAGGTCATTTTGCTAAAACGATTTTACGTTGTTTTCTTTTTTTTCTTTTTTGCCGGCGCAGTCAAAGACGAAAGTGACGGCAGTGACAGAGGGAGAAAATGTCAGGCAGGATGACTTTTTCAGTTGCACCTTTCAGCTTCCTATTAGCCCACAGCAAGGAGCTAATGGAGCAGCGGTATGATAATCTGTTGTTCTTCTTTGTCAAGTTCTCGTCTGCGCTGTCAGGCCCGGGGCTTGACTATATTTGACTGCGGGTGCCTCCACTCTAAAACACGCTTTTGTTCTTTACATTGGTGCACGGTGCATCAGAGTTCAGCAGTCAGACAAATAGCTGCTGTTGAGGAACTCGGTGTGGAGAAGTGCGAAAGTTGTCGGAACAAGTGGGCGGGGGGGGGGGGGGGGGGTCGCCGCCGAGAGAAGTAACGACAAGTAAGGAGGCGACCGTCCATTTACGGCTTCCTTTTGGGACCGACGGACGCTGTAACCGGGATCACAGTGGGCCCGGTGACCTGCGCCTGCTTGTGTTTGGCTTCACCTTGCTTTAATAAACACCTAGCCTGACTGAGAGGCCCCGTTTTGCCAAGCAGGCTTAAATGAACACGTGTGTGTGTGTGTGTGTGTGTGTGTGTGTGTGTCTCACAGGTGCATCTCTGGTTGGCTGCCACGTCAGCCTGGCCCCAGATTTACTGCCCTGACACAGGAATCCATTAAATGCTGTTTAGGGATCCCAGGCCGGAGCCCCTCTCAAATCTCTTTCATTAGAGCTCCAAGCTACCAAGGAAGGGCAACTAGTTGGCCAATCAGCGCTGCCGCCACATGTGTTCCTGCTTAGGCCCACGACTTGAGAGGCTTAAGTGACTACTGCACACATCTGAACTCCTTGTGTGTTTGTGTGTGTGTATTCCAAATGAGGCCATGCCAGCCACACGTTAGATTCCGCCCATCTGGCTGGCACCGTGTCCACTAATGAAGAGTGTCTCGGTACACGGTTCCAAAGCTGTCCTTCACCTCTTTGCGCAGCCACACCTTTTGGCTCCACCCCTCGGGGCACATTCGCTCACCTCCTCCGCATCTTATTTCTCAGGATCGTTTACCTTTTATCGCTACGTCTTCAGTTTCGGTGCCACAAACACTCTGAAGCACCCCCAGTGCTCCTCTCAGAGGGTGTTTATTCCTGTTTTTGGCTTTGATTCTTGACAAAATGTGGCAAACTGAGCGTTTATTTGATGTCCTTGATATCCTGTCAATGTACGGTCTTTGTCCTCAGCAGTAAGACAATTCAAAATGCTAGTTGAGTAACTGTGTGTACATTTCCTCTACTGTATGACATTGAACTCTGACCTACAAATAGGACTGTCTTACTTGTACTAGCCTCTTCTCAATTATTATTTTATTAGCTACCGCCCTGGAAGAATACATTTTTTGACCAGCCCCCAAACTCTCCGCCATGACTATAAATAGTATCATTTTTAAGTATACCTCTGCAGAAGCGCTAATCCTCCAACATTGAGAGTGCCACTGCCACCTACTGTAGTGGATGTGCAATTATATTTTATTCTTGTATGGCAAAAAAAATGTTAAGTGGTGTCCCCCGCCCCCTATTTGTGAAGGATTTGTACTACTGACATCATAACATTCTACTAGTTAGCATCCATCGATCATCCATCATATTGTTCTACTATTCTCATCAACATTAAAATTTAGTAGCTCCAGAAGAAAAGAAAAACTGAAAAAAATAAATAAATAAAAATAAATAATAAAAAAATAAAATTTAGCAGCTTAACTAATTTGCTCCCAAAAACATATAAACACATTCTATTTTAAATATTGCCATGGTCCCAAAAACATATTTATACGTTTTTTATGTTTGTTTTTTTTATGTTAGAGCATACTTCGTTGCAGCTTCTGACATGAAGAGATCGCTTAAAGCAATGATAGTTATTTCTAAAAACGGCCAGCAGGTGGCAGCAGAGTATAAAAGATCAACCAGGCCCATGTTGCTACAAGCTCTTTCCCCAGTGTTTTCAACAGGTTTGTGAATAATGATGAAACTTAGCTATATTCAAATGCTAATTGCTGCAAAACAGAAACAGATACTTTTTTTTCCTGATGAAAGAAGAGACTAAGCTTTCTTTTGTTAGCTTCCATATTTTTATAGCAATTAGAACACAACATTCTGTGAGCCTTGCAAAATCAGTCAAAACCAGTAAATTATTTCAAGGTATCGGTACATACGACGGTGGCCGATACCAGCATCAGCCGCCATTTTACGATCAGTAACTAAAGACGTACCTGTCTGACAGATACCCTTTAAGATGTACAACCACAAATTTTGATTGGGAATTTTTCTGTCTCTTTGTTTCATATTATTATTATTTATTTATTTATTCATTAAAATTCATTTTACTGTGTGTTCTATAGAAAATATGTATTTTATAGAACATAGAAAATTGCAATTCAGGAAAACTCCTATATTAAAATATATAAGTCTTTATTTAGAATTATCTGTCATTGTTTTTGTTTTTTTTCATTTTATTTATCAAAAGTGCTAGTGGTATCTGTGACTACTCAAGCATTGAGGACTGTACTGGTATAGGTTTGATTAAAAAAAAAAAAGTTATATCAAGCATCTCTAGATAAAATAAGATTTAAATGTATTAAAAATGAAAATAAAACAATGCTAAATAATAAAAATGTTAAACACATCTTAAAGATTACATTTAAATGTATTGCACTTAAAAGTAAAATACAACTGAACTGTACTGAATGTTTTGTTTACAAGTGGGAGCTACCACACTTCAAGAATCACTGCACTCGTAGCATACAATTGTATGCTAGAGCACACATTTACCTCACTAGTTAATGTGTCTATTAATATGTCAAATATGTCCTACTGGTCTGTACTAATAGCGTAGTTTGTACTAAAACTAGAATATTAAGTACATGCTGAAAGAGTTTTCCATGGAAGAGTGCATGGGGGAAAGGTGACGAAAAAGGTGTTGAGAATGCAATATTGAATATGTGCAGGAGGAAACTTAAGACTATTCATATAGGTTTGCTGCCTACAGTCTAAACAAATGGCCGCTCGCCCTGCGAGGAGAATGTCAATTAGAAGAGCAGCACATGCGCTGGCGCTGCTGGAGCAACATGAACATGTGCGTGATGGTGGAGGCCATGTTAATAAGTGGCCCGCGGCAGATGGGGAGCGTCCCGCGTTGCCGTGTAAAGCCGCCGTCTCGTCTTGAACCCGCACATTAAACATGTTACACAGGTGGCTTATTAAACCCGCTGTGTCACTAAACGGCGCCACATACTGATCATTCAGCACATTGCTGTGACAAACACCACGTGCCCATCGTTAATGCACTTGCACGGGCCCGCTCTCGCAACCGACTTCATGCCTAATTTGATAAAACACTTCTAAACATTCTCATCCCCAGACCCCATTTGACTAATATAGTCTCAACTCTTTGGGTTCTGGTCCAATAAAACAAATGTTGTCCCTGAAGGACTTGCCAGATATCTTCCTCTTATCGTATTTTATTTACATGTATTTTTCTCCTTCACAGCAAAACTTCAACAAGTCTCCCATGAGCACGGGCCCTCGGGAACTTGGCTACGGGCTGGATGACGATGAGCTGGACAGTGCGAGCAAGTAAGTGCTTCTTTTCGTCACCCTCACTGCCAAAGAAAGCCACGTGACGTATGGACTATATTTAAAAGAACAAAATGTGAAAAAGGGAAAGGATGCTCAAGGCAAGTTCTTTTTTTTTTTAGTTGTGGTGGTACTGCCCCCAAGTGGTCATTATTGGTAAAACAAGGTATTTTGACCAGACTATATAGATAGACTATTTTTGACTTGATATGTAATATACATAGTTGGGTGCACTAATAATTCTAAATATTAATCATTTTTTGCATAGAATTACTGGAGTAACATCTACAATATTTTGGTTGCATCAAATATTTCTCTCAAGAATGTCCCGTGTTGCCACCGTAGGATCTCATCGGAGGACAGCGGCGATGTCCCCTCCTACACGGAGGACAGCGATGACTCGTACTCGTTGGAGCTGGACATGGATTCGTCCCAGTCAGGCAAGATGAACCTACTGGAGGAGATCCTGGACTCTCTCAACACCACCACCATGGAGCAAGGCAAGCTGAGTGCAGCCAAGAGTTTGGACTTCTTCAGGTCCATGGAGGACTTGGACTACCAGGCCCCGGTATGAGAGACACTTAGGTGGATGTAAAGTCTACACAGCCCTGTTCAAAAGCCAGGTTTTGGAGATGTAAAAAAAATAAATAAAAGCAGGATGAATAATAAATACATAATGCAAACATACAAAATCTTTACAGTTGACTCACAGCCGGCCCACAAATAGCGAACATCTGCAAATAATTGACACCCATTAAAATGCATTGGAGGGAAATTTTTATTTGATTCTTCGCATTATATACAGGGTCTCCGCAGGTCATTAAAAAAGCATTAAAAGTCATTAAATAGATTTTGATCAAATTAAGACCTTAGATGGCATTAAGTATTGAACGACATAGTGCCCCCCCCCCCATCCCGCCTTCTAAATATAATTAGAAAAATAACAACATAAATAAAGAATACAGTAAATAAATCTGGGAAGGGTGGGGGCGGTGAGGGTGAACATGTGAGGTGTAATAATCTCTGAAAAATCCGCGATATAGTGAGGTACAACCTAAGATAAACCCCATAATATAGGAATTTTGGACACAAATACAAATCCGCGATATAGTGAATCCACGATAAGTGAATGGCAAAGTAGCGAGGGATCATTGTAATAAATGTGCTAAAAACATGTTTTTGTTGGGTTTGGTGACCAGTTATAATTTACAATGGCCAGGAGTCCACGAGGTGCTTCATGTTCCAAATACCACTTGCTCTGAATTTGAGAAAAATAATGTAATGTTCATGTCATCAATGTCCAGCATGAAACGCTAACGCCACCGAGTGGCAAAAAAATACCTCGACACAAATCTATGACTCACTGTTTCACACTTTTTATCCGTAACTGTTAGCGGCAACTTATAAATGACTTCCTAGAAAATTGCTGTATCGATGAACTAAAAGATTATTTGACCACTTTTATTTTAAGTAACAAAAGTCAGAAAAAATATATTTCATTGTACATTTAAAACAGATATATGTGACTAACTCATTCACTGCCATTGACGGCTATAAACGTCAAAAATTCATTTTAACTTTTTCTATTAGTTTAACATTTTTTTCCACTTTTGTTAACAAGAGTATGAAAACCTATAATTGTTTTTATTGTACATTTAGGACAGATATAACATTTGTGATTAATTTACAATTAATCACAAGTTAATGTACATCATGCGATTATTTCTGATTAAAAAATTGTAATCGATTGACAGTCCTAATATATAAGCATATATGGATATATGGATATGTGTGTGTGCATGTGTGTATATGCAGTATGACGTGGGCTTTTGATTAGTTTAAATTCAATTAAATTACTGCATTCAAAAGCATTAAATTAGACTTGATGATACCTGCAGGAACCCTGTATATATATTTTTTTATTAATCATCCAATTAATCGGTAATCTGTATTTTTTTTTTCTGCTTAAAATCGTTATCGGCCTCATAAAAGTAATATCGGTCTAGCTTTCATGTATTGTTACAGCCTTTACTAATTCCTTTGTGTCGTAAATTTTCAGACTAAGTTGAACGCCGCCGGTGACCGTCCACCGGCAGAGGGAGGGGCTTGTGACGGAGGCGGAGATCAGGGGGGCTGGAACATGGGTCAGGACGACAGCGCGGTCCACGGGAAGCACCTCCCGCCGTCCCCACGCAGACAGCCCGCCAAAGGCAGCCTGAAGAAACCCCCCGCGCCTCCCGCACCTGTAACACACGAGCCGCCCGGCCCACGTGCCCTCCCTCCCGCGAGACAAGCAGCGGACCGCTTCCCTCATTCGCCGTCGACATCTCGCCGAATCACAGCCACAACGCCATCTCCAACCTTGTCTCACGCATCTTCGCTTCCGAGCTATTCCCCGACGCCAGCGGCCCGCGCTCGCACCATTTCTGAGCCCCAAGTGAGCCACGAGCCCCCTCCCGCCCACAACCCGACGGGCTCCACCGGCATCTTGAGGAGGAAAGTGCTCTCCAAGGAAACGGTGAAGAACTACAAGGAGAAGTCTGTGCAGAGGCAAGCGAGCAAGGAGAGCAGGGCCAGGAACAGCAATTGCGTGCAGGTACCCTGGGAGAAGGACCACATGGAGGGACTGCCGGGTCTGGCTAAGGGCCTGGGGGCGGCCGTGCCGGATCGAGGCCTCCTGGAGGAGATCGAGTCCATGTGCTGCGTCGGGCCGGTTCTCCAAAGCGGACTGCAGCTCTCGCAGGTCCACTGCAACAACAGCCACCACAGCAAAGCCGCAGAGCACTCGTAACGTTCTCGCCGACGGTGTTGGCACTCGGGAAGTCTGCGGCAAGTCGCCACGGCAACAGCAGGAAGATGGACTGAGAAATGTGACGACCTGGAAGTAGGTTCTGTGGGAACAAAACAGGAAAAACTGCTGGACTGTCACAAGATCTTATCCAGGGAAACATTTCTTTAACTGATGCAAGAAGTCAAAACATTGGCAATACCCTCGACAGGTGCATCTCAAAATACAATATTGTGGAAAATTTCATTCATTTCAGCAGTTTCACAGATGTGACAGTGAAATATTTTTATTTTTATAACGTTGACTGTTATAGCTTACAAAATTCAAATATAGTGAACACCTGCATATTTGTTATTTGCCATTCACAAATTTGCCGAATGGCAGAATTTGCAACTGATCTCCCTTAAGTCACCAAAAAGCTCACCGAGGCATATTGTGCTTAACCAAAGCAATAAAAGCGTAACTTTGCCACCATTTTGTGGCATCTTGATACTAACTAGCTATGGTGAAGTGAGTTAAAGAGTTTCGTTTTGATTGAAATAGTGCTTAGCTGCCGTTTTAGGGCCACGTATATATAAAAATAATAATAATAATAATTGATTAAACTTTACTCACCATACACGGCAGAGAGCGACAACACTTCCTGATCCGCTATCAGCTGACCAACACTATCCAATCAGAAGCTAGCATCCTTTAGGTAAATGCAAGTGAATAATGGAGAGCAGCAGATTCAACACATCAACATAACTAGCTAAATACCAAAATGTATACATGTGTAAATAATAATTCTGGAAACATAAATGTACATGTAAATATACATTTTAACAAATTAACTTAAATGCTTGATCCTCAGGGTCTTTGTCGCTGGCCAGTGGCCGTACACAACGCGAATGCTTAATGATATGGTTAATTTCTGCTAAAGCAATTACTATTTCCTTGTTTAAAAACCCGACTGAAAAGTATTGCCACAAACATCCGAATTATACGCCACATGTAGTTTTTTTTCTTGGAATATGACCTCCCCCCCTTTGATTTTATATACATACTTATATATATATATATATATATATATATATATATATATATATATATATATATATATATATATATATATATATATATATATATATGCCCTCTTGTGGCATCAATTGGCAATTTTTGGGGGGTACAATTATGCATAAATAAAATTAATTGGCATTTTCATCATCTTTCTCAACTTAATGAATTGAACTACTGAATAAAAAAAAGAAGGGGGAAAAACTCTTCTAACACATTTTAATTCATTGAGATGCACCTGTATAAGGACCAAAAGTATTGGGACACAATGACATCAACAGGAAGTGGAAGGAAATATGTCCCATCTGTGCCCTCTTATTTTGAAATAATGTCCTCTCTTGTGGGAAAACTTTCTACATGATGTCAAGATCAAGCTCATCCCAATCATGCTGGAACAAAAAAGTAAAAAGAAAAAAAAATTGAAAAAAGTATAATCTGCAAATTGCACATTTTTGTTTTGAGGAACATGAACAAACATGTCACCAGGAAGGAGAACTTTAATATCCCACGTTGCATTTTCACATTCCAAACCTGACGATGACCGACCCCATCGTCATGTGGGAGGTCGTCACATTTGGTTGAAGCAAAAGGACGTTTGCACTGACGAGGATTTCAAGGAATATCAAGAAAATGAAAGTGGCGGCTCCTCGTGAGCCTGCCGAAGCATTTTGACACGAGCGTTTCCTTCACCATGCCTTAAGTGGACATGTCGTTTGTTCGTCTGTGGAGTGTCGTCGGTTCTCGTGCCGAGACGTCAACGGGATGTTCGCCGTCTTTCTGGGGATGGATGGAATATTTTTCAAACCCTTTGCCCTTTAGTCCCATATGATGCCACTTGCACCCTGCTGCTCGTCGTCCTTTCTTCCATCTTGTGTTGTCTTCTCTCCATTTTGAAAGCTGTTTGAGTATTTCTTCCATATCCATGTACTAGTATGCTCATAGTCTTCACTAGTAAGACAATTCCGCACTAGTAGAACAACTCAGATGCGCTGGTAAGGTTTTTCCCCACTACTGTGTGACATTTCTGCACACTAGTAGGACAACTGCATGTTACTAGTGAGACAAAACTGTGCACTAGTTGAAATCTCCACGCTATTAGTACATCCAGTGAAGCTCTAGATGTTAATTGGTTGAATTGTATCATATCACTAACAGAACTCAGTTGTGAAATAGACTTACTAGTATACCAAGGACAATTCAGTGCACTAGTAGAATAGTGCCGTACTGCCTACAACAGTTTTAGCATTCAAGCATGACAACACACATTACTAGCGTGGCAAAACTTTACTAGTTGAAAGCTACATGCTACTAACACTACTTGTCAAGCGCTTGATGTTAACGGGTAGAATTTACTAGTAGCACACAGTTGTCAACTAGTGCAGTTTTGCTTCACTAGTATAATGTATCAATACCGCTTTTTTCAGACCTGTACTAATACTCAACTATTGTAGCCAATGATACCTTTACTAAGTACCAATACTACTAGTATTTTTTTATGAAAACAATTCCCCCCCCCAAAAAAAATTAGATAATTAAAAAAAAAGACAAAAAGAAAAAGAAGATATTTGTACTTAAAAATTGCATGAAATTAATAATAAAATAATAGAGAATAATAATACAATTATAAAATAAAATAAAAAAGATAAAATGAATAAATAAAATATAAATAAAAATGTAAAATAAAAATTATAAAATAATGCAGAAATTATTCAAATTTTTAGTTCCTGATTATAATATCATAAAGTCGCAAGTACTGATACCTCAAAATGAGTCCTGGTGCCAAAAATGGCACTCGTAGTTGAAAAAAAAGCATTACTTGTAAGACAGTTGTACCACTAATGTGCTGAATTGTCTTAAAGATAAAAAGTGTACTAGTACATGAAGGATGAGGATCTGGCTCCAACGGTTTTCCATCATTTCAAAGCTTCCAGTCGCACACTGATGATAGCGTGTTTGATTGTCCTGTCCCTCATTCATGTGACGTGTACTGTCTGACCAAACGCTGCGTGCCGAGGTTTGAGACCCAAACAGAAAAAGAAAAAAAAACTTTCCCCTGTGCTGGATTTGGTGCTCTTCCCGTTCTTGTTGTGATTTAGAGCAGACGCCAGCCAGCCTGGCACTTTAAGCGCGGCCATTTCTCAGATTGCCGCCGCTGGCCCGTTAACGTTTTGCCCATAAAATGGCTGGCGAGCATCGAAACGAGCAGACGTGGGTCGTCGTAACTCCAAAAAAGGAAAAGTCCACAACCAACTGTGCGGCGGTCCGACTCATTGACACACATGAAAACACGTACTAGTGACTATGCAAACAATTCCAACACAAAAGGTAATACTTTGGCTACTTGAAAAACAAATTAACAATCAAGCTAGTTTGTAAAAGGAATAAGCCACGTGGAGTGTGTGTTTGTGTGCTCTACAGTGTGTGGTGTGCCTTATAAGGACCGAGTTTACCTGGTACAGTATTAAAGAAACTGGTAGGCGTATGCAATGTAGAACTCATCATGTGGTCCTTTGATTGTTTCATGAGTGAAAATAACTTTTGAGTAGTTGTGACCAAATGACCTGAAGTGAACTCAGGTGATGTTTTTCATGACATTTAATTTGCTTACATGTGTTTTGTTTTTTTGGTCTTGTTAGGTACTGGTAGATAGACTTTTTATTTTATTTTTTAATTTTATTTTAGTTATTCCATTAGTTAATGACCTATTTAAACTAAATGCATTTCTTTGTTTTCTTTGTTTTCTCAAACTTAGGTCAAAACTTAAAGAAAAAAAAAAAAAGGCATTTAAAAACGCTTTCTCAGAGGTCTTCATTTCATAATGAAAAACTGAAAAATATCAAATATTTTCAGCTGACTAGACATGTATTTTTCTTGAGTATATTTTACATAAATAATATATAATTGGTGTTGTATGTTGTAAATGACACCCAATTTGAATGTGTTAAATATTTTTAAAATTAAAAAGACATTAATATAAAATGTATAACCCACAATCCGGTACTCCATCTGGTTTTTGCACGCATGTTCAGTACTTGGATGTAACGTCCGTCTTATTCCTTTGACAGAGGTGACTCATTCATAATCATTGGTATTTATCTCAGTATTTAGCACGTCGTCAGTCCAAAAAAGAAAAATGCTGCAAAAATGTTTGTTCTGCCTTGCTTTGAATTGCATTGTAGTATTTAACATCATCTGCCTTGTAGATTTTTTTAAATTACATTTATTGGCTGCTGTAAATAATACCAGAGACGAAATCGGTGAGCGAATAACTACTGCTGTGAGTAACATGAGAAAGGATGGTGACTGTTTACACTAATGCTGTACAATGATGATGATGATGACACAGTTTGTGGGGGTTCACATTTCAAAATGTGGCAGAAGAGCAACCTCTTGGTGCTTGTTGCTATTCTGCCAGCGGACGAGTGTGCTCATGTAGCATTACTGAGTGCAGACAGACGCATTTCATAATGTATTTTAACATCACCTTCCATATGCCAAAAATATTCTAAAATGCAACATATGTGTAGTAGCAGTACAGACATCAATCAATTATTGTTTGTTTTTTGTAACAATTCAGTTTTCTGGTACATTTTGATTCCGTGCACACTTGCATGTTCTCGTTGTGGAGAAAACAACTGAGGTCAGTCAATGGTACAACCACACATCTTGTAAGCACTGTGAACTGAAAATAAATACTCTTTCAAGCAACATATGTCTGGGCTCACTTTTTAACAACTGCTGAAGTTGTGTTAAATTCATGTTTTGTTGCTGTCGGGGCAAGAGCGATTCATTTGCAGTCTGGACGTAGAAGGTTCAACATCTGCTCAGGAGGGAGTTTCACAGTAGGGGAGACTGGGGTTTGATGTCATACATCATATATACACTACATCATATAGAAACAAAATGAAAGACCAAAGTCTCAGATATATATTTTGTATTCATGTCATTTTCATATTTTGTTTCAGTGCTGAGATACAAGCAATCAAATAGAGAGTGTAAATGTGACAAGTCCCTCAGTTGGGCAGGTTGTCTCAACATATGGGGTAAAGATGTCACACTGGATTTTGCAACTAATAAAACAAGGACAAAATTATTGCTGTTGACTCTTTTTTTCTCTCAAAGTGAACAGTGAGGTCAAGCACGGGAACCGTTTAGTGTTAAGCTTGGAAAACATTGTTAAAAAGAACAGTTAAACAAATATTCACTTCAGCCTCAAATACCCATTTTACCGCTATTATACTGCAAATTAAGGATTACATTTAAAAATAATAATAACCAACAAATTTTCTGGCATGCGTAAACCGAGTTGCCATAGGTGCATTTTTCATTGGCCTATTCTTTGTGTATGTGACAACTAACCCCAAAATGACCGAGACATTGCCCCAGACAACCGTGTTTGCAAATGCTAGCTCTTGTTTAAAGTTCTCTTACCTGAGGCTCATCAAGATGCCTTAATCTCTCCTCCAAATACTCAAAATGCATCACTGCTAAAATTTGTATCTGTAAGAAGCTTGTCTTAAAATATTAAGTCAACAATTGTTACTTAAGGTTGTGCAAAATGGTTAATTGGCACTCTTCTCGGCACACCATGTGCTATTCTCTTAGACATGACATGGCCCCTGACCATATAGAGCAGGGTTGGGTAATCTCGGTCCTGGAGGGCCGGACTCCTGCAGGTTTTTAGCAGTTTCCCTCCAACACACCTGATTCTAATAATCAGGATCGTTATCAGGCTTCTGCAGAGCTTGCTGATAAGCTAATCATACAAATCATACAAATCAGGAGTGTTGGAGAAGGGAAACATCTAAAACCTGCAGGACTCTGGCCCTAGAGGACCAGGATTGTCCACCCCTGATATAGAAGAAAACTGGTATTACACGTTCTAGTGAAGAAGACAATTGTGACAACTTACCCATGTGACAACAAGCCCTTATACTACTTTTCTTGTAGAGTCCAAATTGCATTTTTTATGTAGAAATGTTGACAATATGCCAAAAGTTTCTTGACTACAAGTATTGTTTTATTAAGACAGACACAAAAGGAATGCGCAGCAAATGGTCAAAAATATTGGCACCCAATTAGGCATCTATGAAATAAATTAACGCACATCAGATTTTATATTTACAAACACAAAAGACACAAAATGACAAAGTATGAAAGCAGCACATAATCAATGTGTAGAAATATAGATTAAGCACACAAACTCCATCCATTGTAAGTGGAAATCTATCTAGGATGAAGGACGCCCGGTGCGGCAGGTGCAGCGCATCCGAGCAAGACGGATGAACGGCGTCGCCAAGCAGCTCTTACGCTTTCGTTCCCAAGTCATCGGCCATGTTTGTAACAGCTCAGATGAGCCTCTCCATGGGCGGATGCTGCGTGATGCTCCACATCTCCACCCGAGAGCCGTCCTTCTCCTGCCGGCTGGGGCTGTAGGTGCCGCGGGTGGCTCGGCGGTTCAGCGCCACCACCAGCCCGGCCGAAGTCGGGATGAGAACCAGCAGCAGGACGACGGACACCAGACTGATGGCAAGGAGCAGGTTAGAGGTCACGCCTTCAGAGGTCAACTAGGGATGAGAAGTGAGCTAGTTAGCATGGTTGCGCTTCAGATTTTTCCTGTATCGTTGCCACAAAGCAGAGATTTGTCTTTGAGTATTGTTGTATGCTGTTTGTATGTGTTGGTGCTCCGGGTGAAAAGTGGCAATTGAAGATTTTAGGTTAGAAGTTAGGGTAGCAGCCGTCAAAGGCATCTCTCATTTATTTACTTTATTTCATCGTAATAATTTGGTTGGAAAAGAACAATAAATAAAGTGTTAAAACCATTATAATATTCAGTTAATTTGGGTTTAAATTGAAAGGGGGAAGTACTTTTTGTTCCATCATACATTGCTGTTAAGGGACACTGTTAATTGACGCCCATATATGGACGACAAGGGAGGAATTTGTCCAGATGACATGTTTTCTGTTCAGAAGATTCATTCATTCATTTATTCCTTTCGAGTGAATGTGGCCAATGAGGTAAATGTTTTTGTTATTTGCTTTCTTAATTGTTTATTGTGAAGCCTCCTTATTTTGTGTGCTAATTGAGCTTATTTTCGCTGTTTTCTTAGTTTTGACGGCATTGTTAGGGTGTTGTTTTACAGTTTTTCTCCATAGGTTTGGCAAAGATTTGAAACTGAGATGACATTTTCAAAACTGCAAGCTCATTTGGCCAAACAGACTTACATTTGTGCACAACCTGTTCGTTAGCAAAAGCACATACCTATCCCAAAACTGGTCACACATGCTTCACTCCAAGTTCCTTTCGCAAAGAAAGAGTCGGTACTGTCACAACTGCAAAGATCCTTCTCAATTGCTTTGGCTCATTTGCATTCACTTAGTGCGTTTGCCGAAAATAACTTGGATGATTTTGCTTTGCACAACACCATTGATCATCTGCAAAAGTTCATCTCTCTCACAAAACAGCTCACCTATGTGTCAAAATCTAATTTCTATGTCATACAAGTAGTCAGTGCCCCGAAAATGCATTGTCCCTTTGGCATTGTGTGAGCACTGCAAGTCAAAATACTAACAAAAGCTAACAAAATACAATTATATAAAACTGAGGGGGGTGGAAATATTTTACATGAGCCCTTTTCAAAGTTTGCGGTTTGACATACTCCACTCACAAGCAATGAGAAATGCCATTCAGTTGACACCAATTGTAAATTGGTTTGGGGATTTGTCCATGGTATTTTGAAAATGTCATCTCAGTTTCAAGAAATGTGCTAAACCTATGGGTAAAAACTGTAACATGTAAAAGACATGTGGACAACATTAAATGTCTGTTGAAATTAGTGCTGACAAAGTTAAAGCGTTAACTAATTAATTAATCACAAAAAAATATCGCATTAATCATGTATTAACTCAGATTAATCGCAATATCAATTTTGAGCACAGATTATCCTTTATCTTGACAGTGGATGGTTACGTTAAAGGTAGCACAGGTTGTGTTTGAGCAATAAACATAACTACATGCATTAAAGTAAAGCCTTTAATAAATGTTTGCATATGACATTCAAAATATAAATTATGCAAGTAATTAACTGATTAGAAAAGGAGGAGGATGGGTGTATGCAGTGGATAAATCATTTTGAAGACGTCCTCATAACATTAAATGTAAAAAAAACAAAACGCTTAACTCTTTAAAATTGGTGGACAAAAAATGTTGATTAAAATTTTAATTAAGCTATTAATCGGGATTAATCAAAATTCTAAAATGTGATTAATCTGATTTAAAAATGTAATCGTTTGACAGCTCTAGTTAAAATCCAAGAACCAAGTTGAACCTTGATTGAACTCAAATGGAGTAACAATTAGCATGTCTTAGCATTACATGTTAGCATTAGCAGACTTAATTTTTTAAACATATTGTATAATGTTTAATTCTCTTTTGTTTATGTGTCAATATTACATTAAGCCTCACCTGGCAATGACAAACAGCATAAGTAAGCACCCGTTTTTGAGAACTACTGAAAGAACTGTGCTCGCAAGAATCTTCTTTTTGTTTCCTTTAAGCCAGTCTCCCAATTCAGCGAGAGAGACTGAGATGATAAACAGATTCCACTGTAAAAAACAAATGCATTGTTTGTGTTTCCCCCCACTCACGCACACTAACAAAATCAAACGGCGACTTCCGCCATCTTGGCTACACCAGGCGTTCCACGCGTGCCGCCAAAGTGCTGATGGATGCGCGCCCCGCCTCGGCGGGAGGGCAGCAGCCCGCCGAAGCTTCCAGTCGCCTCAGACTCAAACCTCCCCCCGTCTGCCGCCTCTCTCGCAGTTTGGCAACGGCCAGCGCCAACGCCAGCGCTATCGCCAGGCCCATCAGACACGGCGCCAGCACGGCAGCCACCCAAGAGCCGTATGGAGCGCGAGCCGTCTGTGGAGGATCACACACAGACACGCAGTCACACGCAAAAGGCGGCCATCGCTGTTCACTCTGAAAACACCCCCAGAGGTACGCCACAAAAGAGCTCACACGTACGGGCCTTGTTTGGAAGCGAAAGCTGCGTCACTTTTCACCGGTTCTCTGTAACAGCTTGTAAAATTGTTCCTTTCAGTAAGAACACACAAGCAGCTTCACCCGGTGGTACGATGTAACAAAGTACAATTACTTTTTAACTTATTGTTCTTAAGTAACAGTATGTACAATTATGTTGTTACTTTGCTAGATTAAACAGTTTGTGATGTAGGCTAACACCATTTTTCTTCTCAATACAAGCACAATATATATATATATATATATATATATATATATATATATATATATATATATAAATTATTTTGTATGCAGAGACGTTATTTTGCTTGTGCCATGTTATCAAAATATAGAAGTGCATACAATAGTGCCTTGAGATACAAGTTAAATCCATTCCGTTAATATTTGACACTCACACTTAGGGTGGCCACTTCCATTAGGTCAAAAAGGAGGACATTGTTTTAAAAATTAATAAGTGTTCCCTCGCTATATCGCGGTTCACTCTTCACGGCCTCGCTGTTTTTTTGGTGCAATTTTGCATGCATTTTTTTTTTTTACAGTAATGTGCTTATTTCATAAAATTTATGAAGGTTTGAACATTGAGAATGTTTAAACAAGAGAGAAATGTGAGAAAATGTAAATGCCTCAATGAGAAAAGTGTTCAAACGGTGTGGTGAGGGGTTTTAGAGCCTTAAAACCTTTATAATATATGTAAAACATAAAGTTAACTACTTTGCGGATTTCATTTATTGCAAGTATTTTTTGGAACCTAACCGCAGCAACCAAAGTAATAATATTTCACAAAACTAGTCAATTGCAAGTAAATAAAAATACACATTTGCAAACAACGTGTTACAATAATAAACTTATGATCCACGTCACTTGTTCCGCATGACAGTCATCCCCGCCACGCCCACCAGCTCATTCTCGTACACGCCTCCTTAAACAACTTCTTAGCGAGTTGCTGTTGTCAATCACAGCCATACAATGCCCAACTCTCTCCCCATTCGCAACCCAACAATCCTCCAGGCAACACCCCCTTTGAGCGCCGATTTCAAATCTTAGTTAGGGGTGGAGCAAGAGTCTGACTTCCTGTTGAGTTTTCTGTCCCAGCGTGACCTTCTGACAGCTTTGCACAGACTGCTCACGTTGACATCAAACCGACAAAGCGTGCAGAAACCGTGAAACCAGTCTCGACTGCTGTTAGCCAGAAAATTGTGACAAAATACATACAGTACATGTGTGCAACATATGTGCTCTTAAAGCTGCTCTCTGTAACAATTTGACCCAAAAATATCTTGACAATAGCCTTTTTATTTGACCATTTATGACTAAAACGCCTTCTAATAAGCAGATTAACACTAGCTGTTCACAATGGGCACTCCTGCAAGCCTGGCCAATAGTTTTCAGACTGGATTCAGGTTCGAATTTCCCGCCCTTGGTCTGTGGATGCCACGTCATGTGCGCATTGTGCATGTGAAGAATAGTGTGTGCAGTTTCATTTGTCATCAATAGGTGGCAGTAGTGATTTGAAATGGAATTTTCTGCATTCAGCAGCTTTAATAGATTAAAATTTTCACTCTTCTCAATGCATACATAAAACATCCATTAACTCATTCCCTCCCAGCCATTTTCACTGAAACAATCCCCTTCCCTCCCGGCTGTTTTACTGGATTTTAACTGATTTTGCAAGATCCAAAGAATATTGTGTTCTACTGCTATAAAAACATGGAACCTACCAAAAGAATGATTAGAGTCTCTTATTTCAGTATATTTCTATCTGTTTCCATTTTGCAGTAATTAGCATTAGAATATAGCTGAGTTTCATCATTATTCACAAATCTATTTGGAAATGTGAGTAAATTAGCTTTTTTTCCCCCAACATGGCCCTGGTTGATCTCTTTAGCTCTGTTGCCACCTGCTGGTCGTTTGTGTAATAACTACCATTTCCTTTCAACAGTTTTTTGCAGTTGAGAGGCTGCATCAAAGCCTTCTGTATGCTCTAGAATAAAAAAATAAAAACATAAATTCGACTTTAGGACACTTAAAACTAGGGCTGTATTTAAAATATCGATATAGCAATATTGAATCTATATTCCTTTTCATACCCCAATATCAATTCATAAAACCATGAATCAATTATTTTAATATGCTATTTTGCAGCATTGGTACTTCTGGGAATATCTTCCATATAAAGGTAAAATTGGTACTGCGTGAAATCCTTAACTGAATTGAAAATCAATGTGAATCGTAAATTGAATCGAATCAAACCCTTCCGAATTGAATCAAATAGATTTTGGAAATCTGAATTGATACCCATGTCTACTTCAAACATTTAAAATTGAACGTATTTATACATTTTTGGGGGCAAATTAGTTAACCTAGTAACCCAACAAACAAATGTTTGAAGCAAACAACAAAATAACCACATACTATATAACGGGGACTGTTACCATTGAAAGGCGGCACAAAACTTCGCAACTATCCATGGCTGCCATCTAGCGTTGATATTACAACTTAAAACTACAGATGATTAATTTGCATATTTGCAGATTTTTTTTGTCAACATTTTTTGTGCGATTTAAAAAAATTATATTATATATATATATAAAATTGTATTTTATTTATTGATTTATTTTGGTGGGGACCTGCTGCCTGAATGAATTCACTCATATTTCAAGGCACAAATTTAATAGACAGTATTTATTTATTTATTTGTCCCATTTCAAAGCCTGACTGTTTTTATAGAAGTACAGAACATTTTGAATGAGTACTTTAGCCAGCTCTGCTTCGACCCAAAGCACTCGACACCAGATTTCAGCTCCCAAGTTGTCAATCAGGAGGAATCAAAGCAAGCCATGCAGTCAGCCTGATTGTTAACTCTCATCATGTGACACGCTGGCTTACATCAGAAGTGGCAGCCGCCGTTGTGCTCGTAACACTCCGGGTGGCAGCTGTAACTATCATAAAAGCTTATCAACTGGTCACTCGGCAATCACCGTGGAAACGCAATTAGAAAACACAACAGTTAGCTCCTGCAGCTATGACACTTTTCTCTCCTCTCCATACAGGTTCTTTGGGAAAGTGCTTACCTGTCACTGCGGCACAGTTTGCTGTCAGAGTGAGTGTGAAACAAGCAAGCCGCCGCAACAGCCGGCAGCCAGGACCCGCCATCAGTCACCCAGTGCCACGCACACACATACACGCACACACACGCGCCACAGAGATGTCTAACTAACCAGTCTCTGAGGTACGTGGCGAGGCCACCCCGAAGCAGAGGTAGCAGCAGCGATGCCTCCCTGCTGTCAGCACTGTCAACCTGCTATGTGTGTGTGCGTGCGCGCGCGCGCGCGTCAGATAAGGTGCCCTCATATGTTTCCGTGAAGCAGACCAAACTTCTGTGAAAGCCACCAGCTCCCTGCTGAAGCTGCACTTCAGTGCCAGATGCTGACTTTTCGCAGGCAAAGCACATTTCTGCCTCCTCTCAAAGGATGGCTAATCCTGCCTACCTCGGAGCCAAAAATGCATGATGGAAGTGTATAAATAGAGCTTGGACAAAGTAGGGCTGGGGGGGCCACATATGCTCCACCTTGGTCAAGCCTACTGAGCATTTACAGGATTAAGAGTATTGTAATGTTTGTTGCGTTCATTTAGCATCCCCTCCCTGAATTTGTTATAAAGGAAGTCAACCATAAACACTTTTTGACAATAATATATGTGACCTCACTAGTCTAAACATGACATTCTGATTACATTTGTGAATATGAGTTATGCAGCAAAATCCTGATGTTTTTATCCATCTCAGGAGGCAGCCATTTTGTCACTTGCTGTTTGTTGACTGAAGAAGACATCACAGTTTCCTCAGGCAACGGCCAATCACAGCTCACCTGTTTTCTGATGCTGAGTTGTGATTGGTTATTACCTGAGACCTTAAAAAAAATCTTTACAATACTGTATGTTAAATTGTGCTCCCACCTGTCCAAAAAAAGCCGCCCGTTTTCATCCATCTGAGGGGGCAGCCATTTTGTCACTTGCTGTCAACCAAAAATGACATTATAGTTGGTCACGGCTCACCCGTTTTCTAGTTTTGGTCATGTGACATTCACAAGATGAGCAAGAAGTTAAATACCACTCTATACTGTTCATTATAAAAACATCCTAAAAATATAATCAAAAAGAATGTAAATAATTAAACAAGTTTTTGCATCATTATAAATTCATCTGGCTACTTCTGGTGTGCGCAACTTGTCCACAAGAGGGCAGTATAATGAAGAAACACAAATGAAGAAGAGCTTCACGACTACTCTGCAGTAAGTGACTGCAGTAAGAAAAAAAAAAAATGCCTATGTTTGCACTCCGTCAGACATGATGCCTGTGTTGTTTTGTTTGTTGTTTGTTAGCAGTAAGCTGATGTGGTTGTTTCAAATACACAACGTGTCATTCTCTTACCAGGCAGTGCTCATATTTCGAGGCACCACTGTTATTATCTTACTCATGCACCCAGGTGACAACTACTACAACAACCACAATAAACACATGATGACATTTATAAATTGAATTGCTCTGCGTGTTTGAGTCGGAGCTTTCATTATTTTGGGATACAATCGCTCTACAGCTTGTTAAAGGAGATTAAGTGTCTATTTATGGCGTCACTGAGCTGCCTGATAACAGAACACACACACACAGCTGATCATAAGGTGAAAATGGAAAAAAAGAATGATTAAAACACACAACAAGCAAACTAATAAGGAAGATATATAGATATATTTTTTTTTTATTAGTAATAGTAGACAACACCAAAACCAGAGAGTGATGTTAGGACAGTTTCTGACAGAGTAGACTGACAAAAGAAAACACACATGAGCATTGAGTTGTGGTATCAAATAAACAAAAATGCATGAAAGTGAGGGCGAAAAGTGACAAATGAGGCTATGAAAGGTTGGCCAGCAGCAGCCCAGTGAATATGTATGTGTTGGTTCAATCTAAGCAAAGCAGAAGAGAATTTGGGTTTAAAATACCTCAGACTGAAACGTTTGACAAAAGACAAAAAAGGGGGGGGGGGGCAAAACAAGACATTGTGCAGCTGTCAGTCAATCATGCGAATTCACATCAACAACAAAGTGAGACGTCATGTTGTCGCCTCACACTTCTCACTGCCTTTAGAAGTAAAACACGTCTTTACACCTACGCCGCTTGGAGCTCCCCGAAATTCCAATACAAAAGACTGACAGGATATCCGAACTGGAAAAACATTCCAACAATACACTCCAACCTGCAGCAAGGAGGTTATGTTTGCTTTGGAGCATTTCTTTGGGTGACATGTCGACATTTTGGGATGTGTATGTCAAGTTTTTGCTTTTGTTTTTACCCCATTCACTGCCATTGTCGGCTATAGACGTCCAAAATTCATTTGAACTATTTTTATTAGTTTAACATTTTTTCCCACTTTTGTCAACAAGATTATGAAAACCTAAAATTTTTTTCATGCGATTAATTATTATTACAAATTTTAATCGCCCCAAATTTGTAATAAAGTTTTCTTTTCTTTTTTTTAATTCATTCATTGCCATTGATGGCTATAAACGTAAAAAAATCTTTTCAATTATTTCTATTAGTTTAACATTTTTTTCCACTTTTGTTGACAAGAGTATGAACATTTTTTATTGTACATTTAGAACAGATATAAAATTTGTGATTAATCGTGAGTTAACTAGTGAAGTCATGTAATTAGTTACAATTAAAAATTTTATTGGCCTGTCGCCCCTAATTTTTTAATAATCTTTATTTATTTATTTTATGAATTTATGGCAGTGAATGAGTTAATAATCAGAAATTCCAGAAAGCTTCCAAATATCACCACCTTTTTCCCGCAGTTTATTCGTTCACATTCATTTCTGTAAATTGCCATTAGTTCTTAGTGATTCATATAAACAGTTTTCCAACTTTCATTGATTTTAATAGTTTGAGTGGTACTGGCCTTACACGTATGTAAAAGTGTCTAAAACTGCATTATGACATTTTGGCTCCGTCATCAACAAGATGACACTGACTTACAATCACTATGACATAAAGAGTGTTGCTCATCTAGGCTCAAAGGAGTAAAGGATGAGGATTGGCTCTCTGGGCTCAATCTGGCAATGTGTGTTAGAGTTTCCACTATATTTCATAGGCAAAACAATTCATTGGTGAACCAAAAAAATAAATATTGCATTGCGTAAATATTGCCCAGTACTCCAAACACGGTATTCTGATGTATGTTGCGTTTGTTATATTGCGTCCATTTTGCCGCTTGCTGTCGACTGAAAATGACATCACAGTTGGTCAGGGCTTAGATAAGGACCGATAACGGAGGTGAGCCCTGATTGGTCGTTACCTGAGCAACTACGATGTCATTTACAGTCGACAAGAAGTGACAAAATGGCCGCCCCCTGAGATGGATAAAAACAACAAATCTCAACCTCAAAACTGTAACATGCTAATCACTAGTTCACCGTGCTGTCTTGCTATATAAGCTGTAAATTTAAGATCTTACATCACATGGGGGTTTGTTTATCTTAATCAACTTCTCGTAATAATTGTTATATTAAATAAGGTGCTTGATGAAGGCACAGAAACATTAACGAATGTCATTTATAAACACGTGCCCCCTCAGTTGTTGTCCCCCCATTCCACCTCGGGCTCATCGTCCAGCCTGAGGATGAGGTAGGAGAGAAGCTGAAAGAGGTTCTGCCACAGCAGCACGGCCACGTAAAAGTAAATGTCGCTTACGTCCGTCTGGCATATGTCGCCGGCGTAGCTCATGTCGCACACGCACAGGAACTTGTTGATCAGGTTGCGGCAGTAGCCTCCGTTCAGACACGGGTTGGACTTGCACTCGTCCACTTCCTGCTCACACCTGCAGCCACACATAGCGATGGAAAGAAACTTTACAGCCAAAACAATTGTTTATGTTGTATTTCTTCATTGTGAAATATCATGAAAATACTCCAATGATCATGCCCAATATTTCTGGTTTCATTCAATATAAATAGTATAGGACAGGGATAGGCAACTGGAGGCCCAAGACTGCACTCTGTTCAAAAATAAATAAATCCATGTTTTTAAAAAAAAATAAAATAAATTCCCGCCCCACAAGACGGGTGAATAGTAGAGAAAATCCCACAAAAACTAGGAAAAATCAAAAATGTGAAAAAAACATTGAAAAAGCAAAAAATAAAATTGTGAGTACCTGTATGTGAGTGCTAAACTGAATACAGACGCTCCACAACTTACGAACGAGTTACGTTCCGAGCGATCGTTCGTAAGGTGAATTTGTTCGTAAGTTGCTTCAGTGCTATATTTTGTATTATAATTTATGTTTAAAGAGAATACGTACAGTACTGTACTACGTATGTTAGAGAGAGAGATCGAGAGACACACACAGTATGTACATGTACGTAATAAGATAAATAAAATGAAGTTTAACTTACTTTTGGAAGATGTACTCGATGCTTAAGGATTTGATGGAGGAGGAGGAGGAGGAAGAGGAGGATTTTATATCATGAGAGGTTCTTCGTCGTCGCTGGAATGGGCGTCAAAAGTTACTTCCTCCTCCGTAACTTCAATGTAGGAAGAAGTTGAGGGTCGCGGAGAAGAAGATGAGGGTTGATGAGTATCTTCCTTAGAGGATTTACTAGAAACTGGCCGAAAGAAGCGATCTAACTACGATTGCACAGTTTTCTTCTTTTTTCATCATAAATGATGCGGTAGCACTGTATGGCATCATTCAATTGATTTGCAACCTTTGTGCAACGTTCAATATTTGGGTCTTGCTGCTCGAAGAGTGCGATGGCTTTATCTATGAGCGACAGGCGTTTCTTCTTCTTCCTCCTCCTCGACACGTTGCTGAGCCTCCAATGCTGGGTGAGCTCTCACAGCGCCAAGCGTCGATATTAGCGGCGGAAAAAAGCACTACAGTACTCGGAAAAAGGTGCGCAATAAAAAATCTAACTTACAGCATCTCTTTCCGAACATTTTTTGACATGCGCGCATGCGCGCAGACATGTTCGTATGTACCGTTGTTCGTAACTCGAATGTTCGTAAGTAGGGGAGCGTCTGTATGCAGGTCTAGACTTAGTTTTAAGTTGTCATATCACAATTCACCACTAGATGGCAGGCCTGGCTTGGTTTTGGCAGGGCCATATATAGAAAGAGTTTGGCCAACTCGGTTTTCTGCAGGGTAACAAGATGGCGTCCATATGTCCAATCACGTGATTGGTCAACTGCTGGTCACATGACAAATGGACGCCATCTTGTTACCCTGCTGAAATCGAGTTGGCCAAACTCTCTGTATATATCATATACTTCTCTATACTACAACATAAGTAGACCTAATAAATATATATATTGTTTTATGATTTGCAGGACTAACATAGTACCCTAATAATATTAAACATTTGAGTGAGTTAATGTTTGTAAGGGAAAAAAATCAAAAATAATTATTGCACATAATGTTGGTTTGTTGTTGAGCAGTTTTGTGCCGTCCTTGAATGGTAATTTTCATGCAAGAGAGCCCTTTGCACAGGACCCCCCCCCCACACACACCAAACAAAACAGTATTTTGTTGTTTACTTCGTAAGTTTTGTTGGGTTAGAATCGTGGACATGCATTAAAAAATGTGTTATCAAAAAATAAAATATGAATTTAGAACATGCTTTTTTCACATATGCATGTATTTTTGTAAAAATAAAAAAAGAAAAAGAAATTGTGGCCCCCTCCAGCATTTAAGTTGCCTTTCCCTGGTAGATGATATGCATAATAGAGAACAATACAGTATTCGGTTTCACGCTTAGCTGCCTGTTATTTAACTGGCTGGTGTTTATTTCACTCATTTGTATTTGTTATTACGGTGCAAGCTATGGTGAAGCTAAGCTAACATCCATGTGTTCCATTCCATTTTGAAGGACTCTCTTCCCTGCTAACATGGCTTCCACATTGACACGTTTTTGTTTGTTTGTTTTTTGCCTGTTTATCTATAATGACAAGTGACCAGTCCCTGTCGGTTGATGGCTGTTTAGCCTATAGCGAATTGTGGCTAATTCTGGATCTAACGGACTTAAACGGCTACTTTAGAAGGCCGTTTTTGTGTGGACTGGACTAGATTTTCTGTCCCTTGATTCCGAGTCTGTTCAATTAAGATTCTGCTGTACTTACTTGTATAGTCTCTTTTGCTACATACAATGCTGATGTTAGCATTTACTTCAATATAAAATATTGTAGTTATTCGGGTACAATCTGCTATTTATATCTGCATATATTGTATTTATTATCCATATACAGTTGCCACACTGCTCTCATTCCGCTCAGCCTTATTGTCTGATGCGGAAAATTTTAGTTGGAAATTAAAGCAGGGTTACTAGTAGAAACCTGGTGTATGCAAGCCTACTTCTTACGGACCCTTTTATTGTTGTAACTGCAATTCACTACAAATTTCCAAGTTGGTGTCCATCATACCGGTGTCCAGTGAAGCCAGGCGGGCAGTCACATGACAACTCGCGCTCAGTGCAGTTGCCACCATTGAAGCAAGTGTAGTTTTTGATGTCGTCTCCACACACAGACACAGGAAGCTGGGGCCGCCTGGGAAAGCACGGACATGCGGAATACAAACAAAAACTCATATCAGGCACTTTGTTGTCAAATGTGTCAAGCTGGAGCCAGACAAAACAGTCATGCGGGACTACTTGTATTGTTTGATTCCGTGTTGTAAGACCGGAGAGGCAAAAGAAGCTTACAACCCGAGCGGTGTAATCCGATTATCTACCTCGAGTAACGACATGAAATCTCATGCGGGAAGGAAATGGCCAAACATTTTCCCATGGAGCAGTCAAAATATCTTTTGGTAATGTGGAATTCATCCCTAAATAACAAAACACAAGCATTTTTTTCTGCCTTCTACAACTTTGGTACAACAACGATCATTTTTCAACCATAGCTGTCGCTCATTCTAGACTGCGGGTATGTGTTTTTAAACAAACACTGGTGCAGGCAGTGTTAATATTAGCTTTGCTTGGCATTTTGTTGCAAAGAGAGAGAGAGATGTTGTGCATGACATTTGTGAAACAAAGAAGGAAACAAACAGGGAGCACTTGAGAAAAAGGTACAAAATAAATAAATAAATAAAAATACTTACACATTTTTGACAACAATGTACCAAGGAATTTCTTCAACCCGTTCACTGGAGAGGAACACAAGGAGAGATAGAGATGGGGGAAGGAGGTAGAAAGCGACACAAACAAAACAAAGTCATTTTGATGAAAACTTTACAGCGCCGATGTTCCCAGTGAAGGGAGACGTGCGGCTTCACTTGTCGGGTGGCTTGCTTGCAAAGGTTCGAGTGCACAGGAAAAAAAAAAAAAATGCAAGGAGCTGCGTGTTTATGGGATAAATGGTTGGCGGCGTTCCCCTGCCTGTTCTCCGAGGCAAACAGGAGATGAGAGGGAAAGAAAGTGCCGCTGAACCAGCGAGACACCGCGGCAGACGGAGGCCTTTTCTGGCTGACACTAGAATAGAAATTCATCTTCAGACGAGCTTGCTGCAGGCGTAGGTAGCGACGGAGGAACATTAGCAAGTGTAGCATCTCGTCTGTCTTATGGTGCGCTCCCTCGTCTCAGAAATTTAGCATCATTTATTTGTGTTTGCTAACTAACCATGCTCCCAAAACGGTTCAGATCGCGACAAAAGTCGTTTTTACAGGATGAATCGTTTCCCCTGCCGATGCCTGCCACACAAGACATCACGTCAACAATGATGCTTCAACACAAGAGCTGCATCAAAAAGTTGCAGTAACGATTTGAAGCATGTCTTCGTTAACCTTGAAGAATGAAGATTTTCCTTCATTCATGAATGATTAATGCAAAAATCCTAGTCACACACTTTTGTATTGACTTGCCCATGTGCAATTGTGGCATTACCCCATGATATTATGGCAAAATACCCTGTGGCATTATGGGGAAAAAAATGCTATGTTGTTAGCATTTGGGTGTATTTCACAGAGCAGGTTTAGTGAGAATTCTGGGCCAAGAAACCCTGAAATGTGGGAAACCGTTTCCGTTTCACAAAGGGAGGTACCTGAAACCAGAGGAAAAGAGGTAACTCTGGCCTGTTTCATAAAAATAGGTCATTTAAGCTTTCGGTCAGTTACCGTAGCAACATGCTCCATGAATCAAACCTAGCCGGTGGCAGGTTTTTCACAATGAACCTCGAGGTTTTCTCTGTCCCCGCCTCCTTTCAACCACACACGACATTTAATTTCCTCATTCATAAAGTCTGCGAGTTTTTGCGTAAATATTAGGGGTGGGAATCTTTGAATGTCTCACAATTCGATTTGATTCCGATTTTTGGGTCCGGCGATTCGATTCAGAATAGATTTTTGATTAAGAACGCTTTTTGATTCAAAATGATTTGATTGACAATGATTTTTGCTTCAATCTATAGATGTGCAAGGAATCGTAATGATCTACTCCAGTCTGACTTGCTAATGCTAATTAGTGTGCTACTCGCGGCACTTTTATCACTCAAAAGACTACTTTTATTGGAATAACTTGATCGGGACTTTTTCCTTCTACTCTCTAATGTGGCTACAACTTAACAGTATATCAGACCACACTGCCCCTAAGTGGCCAAATCGGGTACAACATGAACAGCGCTCCAAATAAAGGCACAGACAGACAAAGGCAAGACAGTATAAAATAATTTTTAATAAAATCGATTTTGGGACATTTAAAATCGATTCTGAATCGTACTAAATGAGAATTGCGATTCTTATGAGAATCGATTTTTGTGGCACACCCCTAGTAAATACGCCTATAGTCTAGAGCAGAGGTGGGCATCGAGGGCCAGAGTCCTGCAGGTTTTGCATGTTGCCCTTCTCCAACACAGCTGATATATGATCAGCTCATCAGCAAGCTCTGCATAAGCCTGATAACGATCCTGTTGATTGGAATCGGCCCTCGAGGACCGAGATTGCTCACCTCTGGTCTAGAGCGTAAAGTCCACTTTTGTCACAAACATGGCATGTCCTTTTGACAATGACCCTATTGATGAAGGTGCCGCATTATTGCGCAGGGAATTCAATATTCATCGTGAAGTTGTTATCAGACTGTGCATAGATATGTTGTCATTTCCGGACAAGATTGCACCTAAATGAAATGAATTAATGAGTTACCATTCAACATGTTTCCCCTGTAATATTATTGTGATTGCAAAGGAACTACATTTAAATCTACACATTGACCAGACACCTGAGCAGCAACATTCTCCCACGCCGCCTTCCTTTATGGGGAGCCGCTGCGGTGTTGCACTTTTTTTCTGAAGACATGTTTAAATTCGCCATATGATCATACTAAGATTTCCAATTGAGAGAGGTAAAAAAAAAACGCAGAAGTAGAGGGTGGCGTCGCGCTCTGCTTCGCCGTTGCCATGGTGACTCGACTAATCATTGATTGTCTTTTTAGTGCCGTGGGGGTAACGCCAGGTGAAACTACTCTGCGTTGATAAAAAAATACCTCAAATCAGCTGTCCTAGAACCAAAAACGCAGAGTCGACATCGGGTTTCCCCTCAGTGCTTTGTTTTTCTTTCCACCCCTGCCAGAATACATGTAGCATTCAAACTACTACGTATTTAATGTTAAATGAGTTAACCTTAGACACAATAAATATCATATCATCTTATCATCGACTCTGGAGCTAATTAGCAACTCAATAACGACTAGGGGTGGGTTTAAAAAAAACGAAACGAATAACTGATATTGAATCGATTTTCCTTTTGGGGCCTGATATCGATTCATTCAACCATGAATCGATTATTTTAACACAGTCATATTTTTCCCATAAATTCACAAGAAATTCAAATTTTAAAGGCCATTTTTTCATCTTACTGTTTTCTTAAAATTTACTGTTCACATGAATTTAAAAGTATTTTTTATATGTTTATGATTATTCACTTAGAATTATGAAAATAGTTTCATCTCATCCTTACTGATGTCAATGTTTGTGTAACACTTTTATTATAATACGGGCATAAGATATTAAGATAAGCTACACCTTTATTTATCCCACAGTGAAGAAATTCCCAGCGTTACCAGCAGTAATAGGCATCATCACACATCATATATAAATAAGATGTATCACAAAAAATACTTATGTGGCTTATAGTTAAATAAAAACAGAGAAACACAATAGATCATTAATCAACTAAATCATTCAACCTGTTACTGCCTCTGCAAAATTTAATTTGGAATTTAATTTGTGGAGTTTTTATCATGTCCTTTATATTTAAGTAGAATTGATGTTCCATATTTATTCAATTTCGGATCGAATTGAAGCGAATCGAATCGGGAAAAAATTCTAATCAAAATTTAATTGATTGAGGAAATTAGAATTGATACCCAGCCCAAAAACAATTTAAAGATAAATTTGTGGTTTATCATGGAAGAAAATTTAGGTGCGTGAATTTTGTGTATTTGTTTCCATTCATCTCATTTCGATGACTCTTTTTCCTAATTAGCTAATTTTGCGTGAGAGGCGGTTAAAATAAAATAGTAGCTATGGCTTTTTCTCTTTCTTCCTTGTCATGCACGGTAATCTGCTTTGCTCCCACAGTGTCTCATGCCGACTAACTTTTACCACCTCCACAACAAGCTCACAAACTAATTGGATGTCTAACGTGTGCTCTGCTATTTCCAGTTTAATTTCTCTTTAAGCTATAAGAGGAAACAATAACAATTCTTCTTTATTCTAGCAGCCAGAACTTACTTGCAGAGAGGTCCGGTGTAGTTATCAGGGCACAAACAGGAATATCGGTCAGGTCCATGCAGACAGGTGGCGCCATGTGCGCACAGGTGGTTCTCACAGATGTCCACCTCCTCCTCACAGTCCGCTCCCGTGTACCCGAGTTCGCAGGAGCACTCGTAGGCCAGCCCGTTGATGCTGCAGTTGCCGTGGATACAAGGATCGGAGGCGCAGGTGTCAGTGAAGAAACCACAATGCCTCCCTGCCCAGCCCTCAGCACAGCTGCAGTTGTAGTAGTTAAATAAGTCCTGGCATTCTCCTCCATTCAAGCACGGATCGGGAGTACACATGGACCCCCCGCTGCAACCGACCAGCGGAGGATTAAGTGACGTCAGGGTGAATTTCTCCTCCTGCAGACGTGGAAGGTTCACCTGAGAAGAGCTGAAGTAAGGCAGAGCAATCCCGCCCAGCTCCACTGTGCTCAGGCACCCTGCCAGGGACCACCCGAGGTCGGGAGCCAAACCTCCCAGGAAGATGTCCACCCCGTTCCTGAGGAAGTCCAGGTTGCCCCCTTGACCGCCGGAGGTGATGGCTTCATCTACGTCATCATCCAACACCAGAGTCCACTGAGACATATTAGCCCACGGTGCAGTCATGAACAAGTGGACGCTGTGCCACTCGCCATCGCTGACAGATTTCATGCTGTTGAGGCTGAGTGTGGACTTTGTTGGCTTTTCTTCCTCCACACCTTCTGCGTATCTGGTGGAGCTCTGTAACTCCATGAAGAGGAAGCCATCCTGGACGGAAAGGGTGACGAAGGCAGAGTCCTTCTCCGCATGGAGGATGGCCTCGTTACGTTTCCGAGTGCGGAGGTTCACAGAGAGGTTGGTTAGGTTGCGGAATATGCGGCCATTTCCTCTGTAGACCAACACGGTGCTGTCGTTCAAGAAAGTGGCATTGGTGTAACCTAGAAGGGCGTGACAAATACACCATATGCACTTAAGCACACCTTTAACATAACATTTAAAATTTAAACATAAGGAACCTAATTTGAGTTTATTTTGATTACTTTTGTTTCAGGGTTATTATAGTTTTGCAATTTAAATTTTTAGTTTTTGTTTCGTTTGAGTTTAATTTTTTTAATTTAGTTAGTTTTCATTAGTTTTCAGGGTGGTTCTGTTCTGCAACACATTTCTTACCCAGCATCGCATTTCGGCCAAGTTACAGTTTTCTCATTAGGTTTGGCACATTTCTTGAAACTGAGATGACATTTTCAAAACTGCAAGCTCATTTGGCCAGACAGACTTACATTTATGCACAACCTATTAGTTCGTTAGCAAAAGCACATACCTATCCCAAAACTGGTCACACATGCTTCACTCCAAGCCAGGCATTGTGTGAGCACTGCAAGTTAAAATCATTAGATGTTTTGTCAAAACAGCAGAGGTGCCGCTAACAAAATACAATTATATATAAAACTGAGGAGAGGGGGGAAAGGATTTTACAAGAGCAGTTTTCAAAGTTATCGGTTTGACATACTCTACTCAGTCAAGGAAATTGTAACACTTTTTATTCACACAAAGTTACTTACACATTAGAGTGCAACAAAAAAAAAGTGTAAGCCGAAATATATATATATATATATTTATATATATATATATATATATATATATATATATATAATAACTAATAACTAAAATTATACCTAGCGCACAGCGTAAATGAAGAACCAAACACTGTAACACTTTCAGTAAACAGTAAATTCGGTCAAGTAAATGTTACTCTATTTAGAGTGGGACCAAATAGACTCAGTTTTAGAGTAATATTTACACTTGGAAGAGTATGAAATAAAGACGAGACAAATAAATTAATAAAAGTCACTCAAGGATTGAGGAACTAACTCACGACCTTCATCTTAGGGAACAGCCGATCAACACCCTGAGCAACAGATCTTCTGCTGTGTGTTACTGTAGTAAGTATTTCGCTCGTGTCAGCTGGAATCTTCATAACTCCGAGACCAAAAAACATCTTGAAGCTAAGCAAACAGTAGAAGTGTCGTAGCTCAGGTGCTACTGCAGCCATCTCCCAACCTGAAGGTTAGGCTACTCCACACTTGAGTGACTTTTATTTTATTTTTTTCAATTCTTTATTTTACTCTCTTCCAAGTGTAAATATTACTCTAAAACAGAGTCTATTTGGTCCCACTATAAATAGAGTCAAATTTACTCTACAGAATTTACTGTGCAGTCACTATCGTCATTTTTCCCCTGTGGACCATCCATCCATCCCGCTCTCTGTTTGGCCAAAGGTTTTCATACACGTTGCAGCGGATATTTTCCCTTGCAAAGCAAAGTCTTGCCTTACAAAGGCTACACTGATCGCCTGTGATATGCTGGACTAATTTTGACAATTGAACAGATGGTTTACCATATTATGACTTACACACTAAAATCCTGCTGACATGTTTTGGAGAGGATAGCCATTAGGCTGAAAAACAACTAATCCAGTTTGATCAGCAAGATGTATTCATTTGGAAAATGTGCTAAATGTGGCCACATTGTGCTAACTGTAGGCTAAATGTACAAAACCATGTGCACAGATCCGCTGAGGCAATTGAGACATGTACTACTGTAAGATATTGACAATTTGATGAAAGCAAATGTAAATTGGTTTTGGGATTTGTCCATGGTATTTTGAAAATGTCATCTCAGTTTCAAGAAATGTGCTTAACCTATGGAGAAAAACTGTAACATGTAAAAGACATGTGGACAACATTAAATGTCTGTTAAAATTAGTGCTGTCAAAGTTAAAGCGTTAAATAATTAATTAATCACAAAAAAATATCGCATTAATCATGTATTAACTCAGATTAATCGCAATATCAATTTTGACCACAGATTATCCTTTATCTTGACAGTGGATGGTTACGTTAAAGGTAGCACAGGTTGTGTTTGAGCAATAAACATAACTACTGTACATGCATTCAAGTAAAGCGTTTAATAAATGTTTGCATATGACATTCAGAATGTTTGTTTATGTCAAACTATTTAAATTATGCAAGTAATTAACTGGTTAGAAAAGGAGGAGGATGGGCGTATGCAGTGGATAAATCATTTTGAAGATGTCCTCATAACATTAAATGTAAAAAATAAATAACGCTTAACATGTGCTCTTTAAATTTGGTGGTAATGTTGATTTAAAAAAAAAAGCCTTTTTAATTAAGCGATTAATCAAAATTCTAAAATGTGATTAATCTGATTTAAAAAATGTAATCATTTGACAGCTCTAGTTAAAATCCAAGAACCAAGTTGAGCCTTGATTTAACTCAAAGGGAGTAACAGTTAGCATGTCTTAGCGTTACATGTTAGCATTAGCAGACTTTTGTTTTTTTTAAACATACTGTAATAATGTTTAATTCTCTTTTGTTTATGTGCCAATATTACATTAAGCCTCAACTGGGAATGACAAACAGCATAAGTAAGCACCCGATTTTGAGAACTACTGAAAGAACTGTGCTAGCAAGAATCTTTTTTTGTTTGTTTCCTTTAAGCCAGTCTCCCAATTCAGCGAGAGAGACAGATGATAAACAGATTCCACTGTAAAAAATAAATTCATTGTTTGTGTTTCCCCCACTCACGCACACTAACAAAAAGAAATGTGCCAAACCTATGGAGAAAAACTGTAAATGAAAAAGCAGGCAAGCCGAGCCATTGGAGCCAAAAGTCAAGCACGCAAAATTGTCGGCGAGGAGTCACGCCATCTGAAGGTGCTTTTCTATTGGCTGCTAGATGTTGTCACTTCTTGTCCTTATTCCGGTTAATATCAAAATAAATATACTTAAAATCACATTCAAAATCAACCCTAAAGGCTCATGCATTAACTTAATTTCCAAAGACTAAAATGAAGGACATTTTCGCTATAATTATAGTTAGTTTTATGTAGTTTTGTAAACATAAATTTTGTTTTAGTTACTTTTCTTTTCTTTTTTTTAAAAAACATTTTCGTTTTTATTGTATTTTGTTGACAAAATAGTTTTTTCGTTAGTTTTGCTTAACTAAAATAACCTTGTTTTGTTTTCATTCTATGCTGTGCGGTTAACAGAGGTGTAAAATTCAGGTCCAGAAAGTAAAAAACCCTGACTCAGTTTGGCTTTAGTCACTGAAAGGTAAACGATTTCCGGAGATAGCATTTTTGCTTTCTGGAGCTGGATTTTACACCTCTGGTGGTTAACCTGTTTAGAGAGTTTTCTTTTCTAATCTGGCTGGTCTGGTTGATTACCAATCACAAACAGGGCAGTGTGGCTCAGTGGTTGAGTGGTTGTCTCCCATCCGTAAGGTTGTGGGTTCGATCCTCACCCCTGGTGGTGACCATGTCGATGTGTCCTTGAGCAAGACACTGAACCTCAATTTGCTATTTGTGAATGGGTCAATGTGAGGCTTAATTGTAAAGCACTTTGGGCACCATATGGTGTAGTTAAAGTGCTATATAAATGCAGTCCATTTACCATAAAAAGCTAAGCCCATTCAATATTTTAAGTGATCCACAAACAATATGATTGTGACATGAAACGACCTAATAGCTAATTAATTGGCAAGCTTGTTTAAGATTGCCCTGTTGCTGGACAAAAATAGAGAAGCAATTGGTTGTATTGAGTATTTGTATAACATGTCTTCCAAGTCATTCACCAAAATAAAAATGACAAGGAGAAAAGTTTGTAAATGCAACAACAATGCAGTTACCTGGCAAGCTAATAGTTAGCCTAGCTTCTTGTATTTCTTCTGCCGCTACACTTTCTTCTTCTTTCTATTTCCTACAGTCTGGATGTCCTGTAGCACCATACCGCCTCTCACAGGCCAGTCTTGGTATTACGAAAGACATCTGCTTACCAATTTTTTTCCCCACTTGCCATGTGTGAGGTCTCTCACACTTTAAAAATCAATAAAAATTGGTACAGTATGTATTTACCTAAATTTCAGGTTTCTTTTTAGTCATTATGTTGTTGTTGTCTTCTTAGTGATCGTCTGAGTTTCTATGTTGCTACATTTTGGAACTTTAGCATTTGGGATTTTTACTGCCATTCAGCTGCTTTATTTTTTTTAAGATAAATAATGCTATGGTATTTCCTGCCGTCTTTCCTTGCATTTGGGTACACACAGGCAGTATAACTATGATATTTTTCCCAGGCAATCGGTGATAAAGAAAGCAAGTCAGTGTTATAAGATATACAATAACAAAATAAGATATATTTTACAACTTACAATATACATTAACATGCAAATGTATTTGCTCACTACTAGTAGATTTGTTTTAGCAGTGCTTTTACAGCTCTATAATAAATCCTAGAATGTATATACGATACTGTAGTAATGTTCAGATTCAGTAGAGCAACAACTACAAAGGCTAGGCTGTCTACAAAAGTGTGAAAAAAAATCACAGTGTCACATTGCAGTTTTTTTTCTCCCCATCTGGCAGACTACTTGCTCAACGTATTTTTTTTGTTTGTTTATTGAAAATATAAACCAGCAACAGAAATGCTGCAATTAAAATAAAAAGATTCAAAAGAAAAGTTTGTGTTTTACATACATAATCATCATTAAGCACAGCTTACATGTTCAAAAGGGAGTAGGAAGAAGTAAAAAACTTATCAAGTCCTACCCCATTACAAAAGAAAAACAAACAAACTTACACATAAATAGCTGCACTTATACGTGCATCGATATGCCAACACTATTGTACATTTAGTTGATAAGCAAACATTTTTACAGATATGTAAATCAGCACAAAGGCTTACACATACATTTCTAATTGCACTCTATTTTCCACATTTGTACTGACTTATACCTGATTTAAATATTGTTGTTGTACTTTGTTTTTATACACCCTTTTAAACATAATCGGTGATTCACACTTTTTCAAGTTAATCCCAAAATTATTCCACAAATTTACACCTATAATTGTAACACACCTTTGCTTAATATTTGTTTTTGAGTTGTGTCATCAGCAAACAAAACACTTTTAAGTATTTTGGACACACAGCAGTTTATATATAATCTAAATAATTTAGGGCCAAGCACTGACTCTTGGGGAATGCCGTGAGAGATCATCAATTATTTTGATTGTATGTTGTTGAACTGCAAATTCTTATATCTGCTATCTAGGTAACCTTTAATCCATTTACTGTATATGCTAAGCCTCTTATGCCGTATCGCTCTAATTTATTCAATAAAATACTATGACCTATAGTATCAAATGTTTTTTTTATAATCTATAAAAATCCCAATAGTAAATTCTTTATTATCTATACTTGTAGCTATAGCTTCTATAAATTCAATGACTGCCAGGTTGAGGTTGATGTTTTTTCTCTAAATCCATATTGATTTTCAAAGTTCTCTATTCAAATGATTCATTCCACACCCAACTCATTTCAAGCAAACCTCATGTTGTGATTTTGTGTAAAGTGGTCGTTTTTAGTTACTCAAGTGAGTTAATCACCTATAGCAGAGGTCCCCAACCCTGGTCCTCAGGGACCGGTATCCAGCCTGTTTTCCATGCCTCCCACAGCCAACACAGGTGATTCATATCATCAGCTAATCAGCAATCTCTGGAGAAGGCTGATAACGATCTCCACCTGTGTTGGCTGTGGGAGACATGGAAAACAGGCTGGATACCGGTCCCTGAGGATCAGGGTTGAGGACCACTGACCTATAGTATCATGGGGCTTGCTTCGAGACAAAGGATCAATAATACAGGCACAAGCCAATTCTACTATACTTCATGGAGCACTGCGCGAGTGGATTGAGGTCGCTAAGCATGTTACATGCATGTCTTTTTTTGTGTAGTGTTTAAATTGTGCGTGATTTTTAAATTAAAGTGCATTGGGACCATGTTGATTTTGCACTTAAAAAAAACTGACTGACTGACTGATCGATCGTTGACCCTGGAGACAACTTAAAGGTTATATACCTCATAGTAAGATGTGTACAGTATTATAATGGAGTGTAAGAATTCTGATTTAATATTTCTATGATGCTTAGCTGAAAGGTAGATGGATCATCTCGCAATTACAAAATATTTTAAGATATTAATTTCACATTTGCCCCTAATATAGTTGATCCAGCATTTAGAAAGGCAATTTGATCGGCACTTTCAGAATAAATTCATAATACATTAAAATGAACTAAAAAAAAAACCCTCTGTTATAACTAGTTAATAGATCATTAGTACACTGTTAATTAATGAATTAATGGCGTATTGTTTAAGTTTGTTAAGGATTTATAATCATGCTAATAGATAGTTAATATATTATAGATAAACTGTTAGGTAATGAGTTACAGTTAATGGTTTATAACTATAACTACTAGATAAGAAATAGATCATAAACAAGCTTTTAGTAAATTACTATTAACCACCAAACTGTGTTTTACTAAGCTATTTTAACAAAATCATTTGCATGGAAATGGATTAAGGAATGAATCTCATCATCGGACTGATGCCTTGACTTACATTCATATCCTTGGTTGAGTATCTTGCACTCAGCATCCGCAGGACATGGAGACAATTCGCACCATCTGACCTCTTCACAGTGTTGCCCGGCAGTGCTGGGTGGGCACGAGCAGGTAAAATCGTCCCACATGGTGTAACACATCCCCCCATTCAGACAAGGGTTCCTCTGAAGAAGAGAGAATGATACAAGTGGGGTACAGTCAACTCATTTTGAAAGCTTTGTATTCATCATGAAATGCAACTTCACTTTATAAAAGGACAGCAAAGAGTTGAGTTGGTCCACTTACACTGCAGGTGTTGTCACCAGAGCAGCCAGCAGTCACATTCTCCATAAGTTGCAATGGGAATGTTGTCACTGAAGTGCCCAAACCAAAAAACTGCAGCCTCCTGTCATTTATCCGCAGGTCTTGAATGCATCCTTTAAAATGTCCCCCAAACACTTCAGTAGCATCACTCTCCAGCAGACCTCCAACATAAACAGCGTCTCCTTCTTGCAGCCCATCCGTCGTGACCTCCACCTCAGCTTGTTTGTGAGCCTCCACGTGCAGCGTCATTCGCCCCTTCGCCACCTCCACATTCACAAAGTGAACTTGGCCGTCATCGACGGCGCTCTCTCCCCTCAGGCTCTCCACGTCACCCAGCTGAGCCATGACCACGCCGTCCTCCAGCCACACGTGCAGGTACTGCATGCCGCTGTTGCTCACAGCCAGCAGGAGGCCGCCGGGCTTGCGTGTGCGCAGGAAGAGAGAGATTGAGAGGCCCTGACCCAGATCATCTGTGACGGTGAAGGCAGCGTAACTGAGTGAGTCCTCGCTCCCAAAGCGTGCGGTCACATGTTCTGAAGGTGAGGGAAAAGATTTTTGTTCCATGAAATTGTATACATACATTCCCAGTATATAACATTCTCTTCATTTCACAGTGGTTCTCTTGGACGCACATGCACTGCTTCCATTTTGTTTTTGTGTCAAATTTATTTTCTAGCAATGAGAAATGCAAAAATGTGTCTTATATCATTTCAAATATTGTTTAGCCTTATATTCTTCCCCTCCCTCCTTTGTTAGTGAAGAAACTTGGTGCGCTAATTAGCAAACCGCCAGGCTTCTCGTTCTGTCACCCTCTAATGGTCATTGTTATTTTCCGTGTTTCTCCCAATAAATCTGATTCTGATTTTGGTTGGCAAATTTAGCTACTTAAAGGAGCCACAATAGTCACCACATCGTTACAGTAAATCCTAGTCCAGTGGTTAGCATGAGTGCCTCGCAATCAAGTGGGATTCAAAATGAACCTGTGTGGACTTTGCATGCTCGCCAAGTGATTGTGTGAGTTTTCTCAAGATTTCCTTCCACATTTCCAAAACCTGTATGTAAGTGTAAATGGCTGTTAGAAAATGGATGGATGGTGTCAATCCATTGAATTTGCTTGCAACAATGATATTTCTCACAAAAGAAGCCAAACTGAAAAGTGAAAGGAAGGAAAAATTTGCAACCAGCAGCCTGCATGTGGCATGATGTCTGTATAGTGTCAGTGCTTTTCTGATATGGGCTGCTACCCTTTACAATCATAGACATGCCACTTAATAGATGTTGAGGTGAGCATGTGAGTGGGTGTCCCCCATCAGACAATCGCTTTTATAGATTTAAGGGCCTACAGATATCCTCTGACAAAGAACTCGGGCATTCAGTACACCGAAGTACAACAAACTAGGTTCAACAGTCCAGCTATTAAACTGTTAAACTGTTGCTTGTAGCAAAGCCAGAGCGGTTCAAAGTGATTTTGCTGTCCCTAAACGTCCTTTCAGCTATTTAATGACACCACAGTTGGAGTTAACTGTAAAACTAAACACACGACAAGAATCCACTGTATATTTAAATATAACTTAGCGCTAATGCTAAAGTGAATGGAGGATCCCATTCAAATGGTAATAGAATTAGCAATGGACTTCGGGAGTGTTTTACCTTCAAATAACAAATATTCACGCAAAAATGTTATGGAAACACAACCTCACACATAAGATAACACTACTCAAAGGCACAAATTATTCCCAATTTGTGAAAAACGAGTTATCTTAATAGAATACAATCGCAACTTTCTTCTGTTCTCTTTGTAAGTGTGTACACCATGGATGCACGGCACCACACTGCCCCTAAGAGGCCAAAACACCCAGTACTAAGTATTAGTTTTCAATTGCTATTTTAGTATATATTCTTATTTTACATTCTTACTAGTCATATTAAAAGCTGAGTTTTCAAGGATTCTAGAAAATTTCATCTTCTCAAAATTCAAGGATGCAAGTATCCAAGGACTCCCCCACACCCCCATACCATTACATGACATAGCACAAAATACAATCCCTAAGGTCCCAGGTTAGCCCACTAGTCCACAGACTTGATCAAATAACACGAAACAAATGTGATAAACAAGGTAATGTAATGCTTAAGTTTGAAAATGAATGAAAATGCAAGAGGCTTGAATTTCACATGAAGAATAGTGTTCAAGAAAAAAGTGTTCAACGTGCAGGGATGAATGGGTGTAAGGCTATGTTGAGTAGTTGAGTTTAAGAAGTTGAAAAAAATATTATTTTTTAAAATCAAAGAATAATCATTTTATTAATTGTGATTTGAATCTCAATCAAAAATAATTGTGATTATTATTTTTTCCATAATCGTCCAGTCCTAGTTGGTAATGATGTAGAAATGGACTCTCTACACTGAACTAGAATAATAAGCATAGTGATGAATGAATAACCAATGAAAACTGAGTTGTAGTGGCCAGTGACTGTGTTGTTGCTTTGAAACATATGAGGGGCCCTCAGGGACATCATTCAGCGTTACCTCTCATACCTGCTGACATCCTTTCACACATCAAACTAAAATATTTTCATATAAGACACAAAAAAATGTGCTCATACAATGTACTGAAATATGTCTTTTAGGAGTGTGTGTGAGAGCTAATGCTGATTATTATGACCCCTCGTGTAAAAACATACCCTCTTCACAGTCTTGGCCCTCGTAAGGCCTTGGACACTGGCACTGGTAGCTCTGCCACAAGTTGACACACACTCCATTGTTTTGGCAAGGCACATCCAAGCAGCGATCCCGGTGGCTGCAGCCAGGGGACACGTTTACAGCAGAGTCGCTCAGCCACTCCTCGGGGACAATCAGTTGCCAGTCCACCAAGACATCCCGCATGCAACCAATGAATGGCGGAATTTCGACATCCTCGCTGGAGTCCTTTATCACCCCTCCAATAAAGGTGTTCTGAGGAGGCGACACCAGGCCGTCCATGTTATTCTGGACCGGCGCCACCTTGTAGCATGACTGCCTCTCACATTTCGCCGCATCATTCAAGAGTCTCAGACTGAGCACCCAGTTTGTGAGCACTGCCTCAACAGTATGCCACTCCCCGTCAGTGACTATGTGGGACAGCTCCAAAGCCCCGATTCGGCTCTGTACTTGGAGCCCGGCAGAAGCTTGCCTTCTAAGCGTGAGGTGGAGCTGGCCCTCTTGCAGCTCCAGACACAGCAGCAGGCCCCTGATGCTCCGCTGGAACAATACAGCCCTGGGCAGCACCGACTTGAAGCTGAGGGTGATGTTGCAAGAGATCTCAGCATCCACAAAGGGGCTCTGCAGCAGAAGGTAGCCATTACGTTCAAATGAGAAGGTGGTGGGGGTCTTGCAGAGGGGGCCGGTGAATCCAGGTGAGCAAGAGCATGTGTATCCGTGAGTACTGTCCAGCAGGAAGGGGTTGCAGGAGCCTTGATTCTGGCACTCGTGGCCGTCACAGCCCACCAGCCTCACATCGCAGTTCGCACCTCCATAAAGGTAACCATTGCTACGTTGTTTGCTGCAGTGACACGTGTACCCCTCGTCATGGCTTTCACACTTCCCCCGATTCTGGCACGGGCTCGGATCACAGTGGTCTATTAGCTCCTGGCAGAAGGAACCTGTGGAACCAATTAAACCGCAGCAATTTAGCAGGAAAAAAATGTGTATCACTACAGTGTAACCAAAAGTTGACTATAATCCAGCAACAACATTTTTTCATCATTTCAAAGAGGTTATGGACTCTGGGCCAGGGTATTATTTCATTATACACTAGCTTTTGTTAAAACAAAACAATTTACCCCAAATCTTTGAATCTTTTCTATGAAATGTAGCACATTTTGTAGAAAATCAAAGCAAATTGAAGAAAAAAAATTTGGAGCACTGGCGCAGACTACGCTGATAGTTCAGCCTGACCGCTACCCATCCCCACTTTTTTCCAGACTCCTACTATGCTCCCTTTGGGAGCCTGGCTTGAGCCTTGTCTTATTTTCCCTCCACCTCCCTAGCGTCTTCCTTTCTCACCTAAGGTCTCGCACCACTGAAAAGAAAGTACCCTGCCTATCCGTCCTGTCTCCCTCTATTGGTCAACTTGTGCATGTGCAGTGACTAATAAAGATCCATTCCATTCTTATCAGACCAGGTAAAACACCGCAAATATATACTGTGACTTTGTTTGACGACTAAAAACACACCTAAAGGCCTTTTAACAATCAACATTTTTTTAAACACATGCAAAATAAAATAATAATTTCTTACAATGCTAAACTTTTAAAAGGGCCATTTTAAATCGTAATTTAAATACAATATAAATATTCCCCTCACGTTAAATTACACATTTAATAATACACCCAGTACAAGTTAAAGTAGGCAAGTCCAAAAAATGCATTGGACACTGGACATTTAATTTTTGTTTAATCAAAGTCTCTGAAAGTGATTCTATGGGTCCAGACAATATAAAACTACAGAAAACAATACCATCAGTGTTTCTTTCTCTTTTTCTTTACCGAGAATAACCACTTAACTAGCCCATGAGGTTACTTAACTCTGCTATGTTCTGTATTATCCTCTTAACGTTTTTTTTCTCTTAAAGGTGTTTATATAGTACTATTGTAAAAATAATGATAATTGTTGTTGCCCTGCAGCCATAGTGCTTGCTATATATATATATATATATATATATATATATTTGTTTTTTTTGTTTTTTTAAAGGGTGAACAATGCTACAATGCACTTCAATAACTTAATTACCTGATCCAAGCAACAGAATGGCCCAAATCCATGGTGTGTGTATCCGCATCATGCCGCCACTCTTTCCCCCAGAAATGCCCCAAACTTGTCTAAGTGCACCATATTAATGTGAGTGGACACAGGCTGTTGCAGTTGAGGTCTGTTCCTTGTCTGCTTGTGTGTAGCTGTGCAGGGCTGAATACGTGGGGACCAGCAAAGCCAGATCCTGGGGATTACTCTAATGCTATTTGGACACCTTACTGAGTCAGTGCCTCTGGCAGGGAGTCCGTTTTAGAACATAAAGTGACACTAGCCATGGCAGCTCACAGACTAACTTATCGTCTTTATAAAATCTAATTTTGTCTCAGGCGGAATAAAAATCAATAATATTACTTGAGACACATGGCAGTAAATAAGTCAGTATCCATTTTATCCAATCATTGTTATTGTGCACCAGTCTCACACAGTGTGATATATTTAATATTAGGTTTATATTGCTTTGTTCTACCTTTCAAATACACCCAAAGTAGTATTCCATAACCCAATGTTTATCTCATTCCTTACCCTATGCACACACTGTTTATTGTTACAACACAACTCTTGGTACTGTATGTGTCAGCATAGGCTCCAAAAGGCTCAGGGAACTATACACATTCCACTGACACCATCAGTAAAACCCACTGACATGCTACTTGTATGATAACTGCAGTGGATTCAATAGAATATATACCTGTTGTTCCTGGAGGACAGCTGCAGATGTAGCCTGCAGCATGCTCTGGGTCGTAACGTTCAGGTAGCAGCAGCTCGATACCAAAAAGGACCTGCCATGACCTCTCGATACAGCGGCCTCCATTTAAGCACGGGTTACTGCCACACTCATTGATGTCTATTTCGCACAGTGTACCTTTGAACCCTGAAATGAAGAAGAAAATAAATTACTATCACTATGTACTAGTACAATACAATCCCCATATAAGGTCAATAGTGTAGTTTACCTGGCAAGCATTGACAGGTGTAATGACCCTGACTCTCCATACAGGTGGCACTGTTGAAACAGGGTTGAGAGTAGCATTGTTGTCTCAGGACCTCACAGTTTCTACCATTTTGTAAGCAGTCACAGCTAGATAAGGGACACAGTCACACTGAACGCATTAAAACAACCCTTGTGTATAGGAGGAAAAAAAGAAAGATCGATTCCTTGGATAGCTCACCCATTTTCTCCATCTATACACAGAGCGCCATTTTGGCATGGATTGTCTTGGCATTCATCAATGTTGATTTCACACTGGTGTCCTTGGTAACCGGGCGGGCAGGTGCAAACGAAGCCACCAACGTTGCCGAGGCAACTGCCGCCATTGAGACAGGGCTGTAATTGACACTCATCAATCGAGACCTCGCAAGTGGCCCCTGAGACAATGAAAGCAACACAGATGTCAGAGTGCAAAATGAGAGAAGCTTTTATGTGGACCGGCTGTGATCATACGTGCTTTTATGCCGCACAAGCTTTTGCAGTCTGTGCCAACAACAAACACAATTGTGTGCATTAACTGCATCACTTCACTACTGTACTGTAGGTATATAAAAAAAAAAGTAGTCTAAACACGTCTGTGCTAGGTTTTATATTTCAAAATGGTCTAAATTTTGTATCACAAAGACCTAGCAATTGAGCAAACTTTTGATATCCACTGTGAGATAAAAACGTACGTCTCTATGTATAGTGGAAATATGAGACAAATCAAATGGATTTAAATTAATCATGTGTGATCTTCTACTGTTCCTGTTCGCTCACCAGTGAAGCCAGTGGTACAAAGACAGGAGTAGCGGCCCACTCTGTCCTCACAGGTGCCTCCGTTGATGCAGGGCTGGGATACGCATTCATTAACATCAATCTGGCAGTGAGCACCCTGGAAGCCCGGCACACAGAAGCATGCATAGCCATCCTCGCGGCTTTGACACAATGCTTGGTTTTGGCAAGGATTTGGTGAACACAGATCCACATATGGAGGAGTTGCACCTATAAACATATGATGATGAAGAAGTATAGTGAACTTTTTGAAGCATTTTTGTACTGTCATCATAAACATTATGAAAAGATTCCAAAAGATAAAATTATATTTTTGTCCAAACCATGTTGCTAAAGATTAGGAACCAAAAGGTTCAGAGTCAGGTTACCATGGTAAACGACACCCTCAGCGATTAGTGACACGTGTTCTGTTTGGAGCTCTTCAATAACATCATTCCTCCCCTGAAATACTAATTAGAGGATCAGTATTTGATCCTCACTGAGGAAATAATATTATCACATATGAAGTGATAAAGAGTCAGTGGCTTCGTCACTTGTCGACGTGTATCTACTGTATTGATATGACCTATTAAAGATGATTTAAAGATTTAATTGGTTCATAAAAATGACCCAAGATATTAATTGCAATGTCCTTTGACCGCCTGTCGGCCACTCTTAAGGAGCATATGGCTCTTTAACTGTATCTTCACCATCAAATCCTTCAAGGATCACCTTGAAAACTGTCCTTCCATCAAGAAAACAACAAAATTGTCGAAACCCTATTGAAAGAGTAATTCACAATGGGTTTTTTTTTCATTAAATTCAAAACTAATAAATAAAAAATACAGAAAAACAACCGATTTCTAACGCAACAGTACCAGTACTCACTAAAGTCACTAAACAAAACAATACAAAAGGCAAACTCTGGTATTGAAATGTATTGTGGAAGTATTTAAATTCTTATCTGAGAGTTACATCATCGTTTTCAGCACATCAAAACTCCCGTGTCCATAAATAGCAAAAGAGGAAGGGGAGTGATTTATGTTTTCAAGATGCAAGCAATTACAGTCACTGTTTTGAGTTTGTATCAGCTAAAAACAAGACATTCTGGAGTGAAATGTCAAATTGCCCAGCGTCTGAAAGCTTGCTCTCATGGTGCGTCCGAAACATAGAGGTAAAACCACCGAAGACTGGCTAGCCGCTAGAACAAAACGTTACAGTACTCTGAAGCAACCTTCTATGAGCCCTGATCTAAATTATTTTAAATGAGAAGGCATACTTCAAGAAATCAATCAAAAATATTAGTTGGTCAGTTTTATCATAAATTTGTATTTATTACTACCTCTGTTGGAATCAAGTTATTCAAGCGGCCATTTTTGTTCTAGGATTGCAAAACCTTGTGTGGAGCTCCCATCAAGTCCTCATTAAATGACCAGTGTGTCAAATCGGGGGGCTTTAGGACCCAGATGCGGGAAGGCAGAGCAAGGAGGCAGGGGTGTAGTTCAAAAAGAAGGGATTTAATTTCTATTAACAAAAAAGTTTCCAAAGTTCAAAAACATAAAACAAAGCATGAACTTGAACAAAAGAGGGAACAAAAAAAAACAGACAGCAACAAAACATGAACTTGAACTTGAACTAGAACTTGGGAGGGAACAGAAAACAGGGCAGCATGACATGAGGACAAACATACATACCACAATGCACCAACACAGACAGAGGAGAGACAGCAGACTAAATACACCAACACTAATGACGCAACAAGACACACCTGGACCAGACACAAGTGGCTGAGGGCACTGATTGGACAACACAAGGAAGGGCAGGGTCACAATCAACAAGACAAGGAAAACACACAAGGAAAGCAGAAACTGAACATGACAGAACCAAAACCAAAACATGACAGAACCCCTCCGTCGAGGGACGGCTTCCAGACGTCCCTTAAAAAGTTCAAAAACAGGGCGGGCGGAGGGGGCGCGGAGGCGGGAACCTGACACATCCCTCCAGTCTAGTCCGGGGGACGTCCCGGACGCCAGACGAGGGGAGCCCGGTGGCGCTGATCTGGAGGGCGCCCCGGACGCCACACCGGAATAGGACGGCCGTGGGATGAACATCTCCTGTCCACCCCGATGGCCCTGACGCCGCCATGGAAGAAGCGAAGAGACCCCGCACGAGAGCGGCCGAAGCCAGGAGGCCCGGGGCTGCAGAGGGTGAGAATGCCCGGGGTCCTGAAGCTGCCGTGGAGGCGCGAGGACTTGAGGCGGCCGACGAGGCGCGAGGACTTGAGGCGGCCGACGAGGCGCGAGGACTTGAGGCGGCCGACGAGGCGCGAGGACTTGAGGCGGCCGACGAGGCGCGAGGACTTGAGGCGGCCGACGAGGCGCGAAGACTTGAGGCGGCCGTGGAGGCGCGAAGACTTGAGGCGGCCGTGGAGGCGCGAAGACTTGAGGCGGCCGTGGAGGCGCGAAGACTTGAGGCGGCCGTGGAGGCGCGAAGACTTGAGGCTGCCGTGGAGGCGGCCGACGAGGCGCGAAGACTTGAGGCTGCCGTGGAGGCGGCCGACGAGGCGCGAAGACTTGAGGCTGCCGTGGAGGCGGCCGACGAGGCGCGAAGACTTGAGGCTGCCGTGGAGGCGGCCGACGAGGCGCGAAGACTTGAGGCTGCCGTGGAGGCGCGAAGACTTGAGGCTGCCGTGGAGGCGGCCGACGAGGCGCGATGACTTGAGGCTGCCGTGGAGGCGGCCGACGAGGCGCGAAGACTTGAGGCTGCCGTGGAGGCGCGAAGACTTGAGGCTGCCGTGGAGGCGCGAAGACTTGAGGCTGCCGTGGAGGCGCGAAGACTTGAGGCTGCCGTGGAGGCGCGAAGACTTGAGGCTGCCATGGAGGCGCGAAGACTTGAGGCTGCCGTGGAGGCGCGAAGACTTGAGGCTGCCGACGAGGCGGCCGACGAGGCGGCCGACGAGGCGGCCGACGAGGCGGCCGACGAGGCGGCCGTGGAGGCGGCCGACGAGGCGCGAAGACTTGAGGCTGCCGTGGAAGCGCGAAGACTGGAAGCGCGAAGACTTGAGGCTGCCGTAGAGGCGCGAAGACTTGAGGCTGCCGTGGAGGCGGCCGACGAGGCGCGATGACTTGAGGCTGCCGTGGAGGCGGCCGACGAGGCGCGATGACTTGAGGCTGCCGTGGAGGCGGCCGACGAGGCGCGATGACTTGAGGCTGCCGTGGAGGCGGCCGACGAGGCGCGATGACTTGAGGCTGCCGTGGAGGCGGCCGACGAGGCGCGATGACTTGAGGCTGCCGTGGAGGCGGCACGGAGTCCGAGGACTGTCGCGGAGCCGGCACGGAGTCCGGGGCCTGCTGTGGAGCTGATATGGGAACTTGGAGCTGATGTGAAAACGGGACGGAAACCTGGGCCTGACGCGGAGCTGATACGGGATCTTGGGGCTGACGTGAAAACGGGACGGAAACCTGGCCCGACGCGGAGCTGATATGGGATCTTGGGGCTGACGTGAAAACGGGACGGAATCTTGGGGCTGACGCGGAGCCGGCACGGAGTCCGAGGGCTGACGCGGAGCCGGCACGGAGTCCGAGGGCTGACGCGGAGCCGGCACGGAGTCCGGGGGCTGACGCGGAGCCGGCACGGAGTCCGGGGGCTGACGCGGAGCCGGCACGGAGTCCGGGGGCTGACGCGGAGCCGGCACGGAGTCCGGGGGCTGACGCGGAGCCGGCACGGAGTCCGGGGGCTGACGCGGAGCCGGCACGGAGTCCGGGGGCTGACGCGGAGCCGGCACGGAGTCCGGGGGCTGACGCGGAGCCGGCACGGAGACCTGAGGCTCCGACGGCTGACGCGGAGCCGGCACGGAGACCTGAGGCTCCGACGGCCGACGTGGCTCGGAGACCTGAGGCTCCGACGGCCGACGTGGCTCGGAGACCTGAGGCTCCGACGGCCGACGTGGCTCGGAGACCTGAGGCTCCGACGGCCGACGTGGCTCGGAGACCTGAGGCTCCGACGGCCGACGTGGCTCGGAGACCTGAGGCTCCGACGGCCGACGTGGCTCGGAGACCTGAGGCTCCGACGGCCGACGTGGCTCGGAGACCTGAGGCTCCGACGGCCGACGTGGCTCGGAGACCTGAGGCTCCGACGGCCGACGTGGCTCGGAGACCTGAGGCTCCGACGGCCGACGTGGCTCGGAGACCTGAGGCTCCGACGGCCGACGTGGCTCGGAGACCTGAGGCTCCGACGGCCGACGTGGCTCGGAGACCTGAGGCTCCGACGGCCGACGTGGCTCGGAGACCTGAGGCTCCGACGGCCGACGTGGCTCGGAGACCTGAGGCTCCGACGGCCGACGTGGCTCGGAGACCTGAGGCTCCGACGGCCGACGTGGCTCGGAGACCTGAGGCTCCGACGGCCGACGTGGCTCGGAGACCTGAGGCTCCGACGGCCGACGTGGTTCGGGGACTTTGGACTTCGGCTGACGTGGTTCGGCGACTTGGAGGTGCCGCGGAGCCGGCACGGAGTCCGGGAGGTGCCGCGGAGCCGGCACGGAGTCCGGGAGCTGCCGCGGAGCCGGCACGGAGTCCGGGAGCTGCCGCGGAGCCGGCACGGAGTCCGGGAGCTGCCGCGGAGCCGGCACGGAGTCCGGGAGCTGCCGCGGAGCCGGCACGGAGTCCGGGAGCTGCCGCGGAGCCGGCACGGAGTCCGGGAGCTGCCGCGGAGCCGGCACGGAGTCCGGGAGCTGCCGCGGAGCCGGCACGGAGTCCGGGAGCTGCCGCGGAGCCGGCACGGAGTCCGGGAGCTGCCGCGGAGCCGGCACGGAGTCCGGGAGCTGCCGCGGAGCCGGCACGGAGTCCGGGAGCTGCCGCGGAGCCGGCACGGAGTCCGGGAGCTGCCGCGGAGCCGGCACGGGAACCTGGGAGCTGCCGCGGAGCCGGCACGGGAACCTGGGACTGCGGCGGCAGACGTGGCTCAGGGATCTGAGGCTGTGGCGGCAGACGTGGTTCTGGGACTGGCAGGATAGGGACTTGAGGCTGCGGCGGCAGTCCTGGCAGGGAAAGGGACATGAGGATGCGGCGGCAGTCCTGGCAGAGAGGCTTGAAGCTGTGGCGGCAGACCTGGCAGAGGACTTGAGGCTGTGGCGGCAGACCTAGCAGGATAGGGACTTGAGGCTGCGGCGGCAGTCCTGGCAGGGAAAGGGACATGAGGCTGCGGCGGCAGTCCTGGCAGAGAGGCTTGAAGCTGTGGCGGCAGGCGTGGCAGAGAACTTGAGGCAGCGGCGGCAGGCGTGGTAGGACAGGGACTCGAGGCTGCGGCTGAGTCGATACGGGGACCTGGGGCTGCGGCGGAGCCGACACGGGGACCTGGGGCTGCGGCGGAGCCGACACGGGGACCTGGGGCTGCGGCGGAGCCGACACGGGGACCTGGGGCTGCGGCGGAGCCGACACGGGGACCTGGGGCTGCGGAGGCAGACGTGGCTCGGGGACTGAGAACAGCGGTGGCAGACGTGGTTCGGGAACTGGGAACAGCGGTGGCAGACGTGGTTCGGGAACTGGGAACAGCGGTGGCAGACGAGGCACGATAGGGACTTGAGGGTGCGACGGTAGACCTGGCAGGATAGGGACTTGAGGCTGTGGCGGCAGTCCTGGCAGGGAAAGGGACATGAGGATGCGGCGGCAGTCCTGGCAGAGAGGCTTGAAGCTGTGGCGGCAGACCTGGCAGAGGACTTGAGGCTGTGGCGGCAGACCTGGCAGGATAGGGACTTGAGGCTGCGGCGGCAGTCCTGGCAGGGAAAGGGACATGAGGATGCGGCGGCAGTCCTGGCAGAGAGGCTTGAGGCTGTGGCGGCAGACCTGGCAGAGGACTTGAGGCAGCGGCGGCAGGCGTGGTAGGACAGGTACTTGAGGCTGCGGCTGAGCCGATACGGGGACCTGGGGCTGCGGCGGAGCCGACACGGGGACCTGGGGCTGCGGCGGCAGACGTGGCTCGGGGAGTTGCGGCTGGCGACTCCGAGCTCCAGCATCTGAAGCCCAAGGACGCCCAACTTCCTTAACCAAAGAGGACAGCAGGTCCATTTGGGCGGCCATGACGTGCTGGAGCTCCTCCTGGCGCGACAGGCGCGCCTGCTGATTCACCATCATGGTTTTCAGCACTCCCGCTGGGTCCTTCTCTGGTTGGTGCATTCTGTCAAATCGGGGGGCTTTAGGACCCAGATGCGGGAAGGCAGAGCAAGGAGGCAGGGGTGTAGTTCAAAAAGAAGGGATTTAATTTCTATTAACAAAAAGGTTTCCAAAGTTCAAAAACATAAAACAAAGCATGAACTTGAACTTGAACAAAAGAGGGAACAAAAAAAAAACAGACAGCAACAAAACATGAACTTGAACTTGAACTAGAACTTGGGAGGGAACAGAAAACAGGGCAGCATGACATGAGGACAAACATACATACCACAATGCACCAACACAGACAGAGGAGAGACAGCAGACTAAATACACCAACACTAATGACGCAACAAGACACACCTGGACCAGACACAAGTGGCTGAGGGCACTGATTGGACAACACAAGGAAGGGCAGGGTCACAATCAACAAGACAAGGAAAACACACAAGGAAAGCAGAAACTGAACATGACAGAACCAAAACCAAAACATGACACAGTGCTCTTTAAGACATCCAGTGACAGAAGAGGGACCACAATCAGATGAGCATGCGTAGATGATAAACACTCCTGACCACTTCACTAAAATCTTGAGCCCAACAAAGTGGTTATTGCACGGATATGAAGTGGGTCTTGCATGACAATGACGGTAAAATTGCAACTTTAAAATGAAGCTCCAGTGCACAAATGTATGCACACAGCCGCAATAATCCTCCTTCAAGTGCCTAATCAGGTTGAGTGCAAATCCTACGGGCTCTTGTGCTCCATGATTGGCGAAGGACAGTCTGACTCACAGGCAACTTGCAATCATCTCTAAAAGCAGCCACGTTGAGACCAGACTCAGCATGACTTTGTGATATGCTACTTGTACCATATGTCTATATTGTGTATATGTTGTAGAGCATGAGGAATATTAGTGTTAGGCTATATTACTATATTAGTATTTCACAACAAATGTATATATCCTTATAAGAGATGGGTAGTTGACAAAAAAAAATCAATTATGGAACAAATGTATTTTGGGGTATTTAGATGACCTTTTCATGTGGCGTAAAATGGACATTGAACATTTTTTTTCTCCATTACTTTTGTAAAAATCCAGTATTGTGCAATGTAAAATAATCATTAATAAATAAATAAAAGAAAACCTAACATGACATTCTTTGGCCAGCAAATTAGTTAACACAGAACAGTCAGTCCATCAACCAATTAGTTATTATCCCTGTCCTTATCCTCATTAAATATTTTCTAGTTTCTTTGGAATTATCATTTAAGGTATCTCTGGATAGTGTTAATGAGTCACTGTAACCCAAAAAGCGAACATGAAAACATTCAGTAATTTATTTCAGAGGAAATCATGACAGGTGGCACTGTAATGGGCGCAGTGGTGCTGCTGATCTTCCACTATTCCCCTGTAGCTGAGTTCAGTGGATTCAGAGATTCAAGAGACAGATGCAACCAACTATACATCCCATTCCCTCCCACAGCATGTAGTCTTTTCACATGCAAATTATCTCTAAGGGTCTTTGTTTCGACCTATCTGGAGAGCCTGAAATGGCACATGTGGGACACCTGACATCTCTTTCAGCCTGTTGCGTGTACACTGACGTATTAGCTTGTCTGTCTCGACTGTGTGTTTCAGAGGTGATAACAACTTGGGGGGATTGTTGTGTCTCGAAGATGTATAGTGTCTGCCTTCTGTCACTGCATCATGTTGTCCATGCACGTCAATGTGCTGGTCCCCCACTGTCAGAGTCGTTTTTTAGTCATAACATAAGCCTTACTGTTCTTAGAGACATCAGATGTTGGCAATGATGCCACTTCACAATTGAAATTCTAATCATGCACTTGCTGGACAGAAGCATGCAGAAAATACATATCTTGAAAAAAGAACAAACTTAGACATTTGGAGTTAGTAGTGTTGTACATATTGAGTGTGAGAGTCCAGTTTTTCTGGGAAAATAACGCAAACTACAGTAGGCCTATCCCATTGAAGCTTTACCTCAATTTCATTAGATACATTTATGTTGATATAGAGCATTTGTTAACACTGATCCGCATGTGGACAAGAAACAGTATGCAGTTAGATGATGGAGAAGTCACTTACCATGAATCACAATAAGTGAGGAGATAACTATCCACGCAAGTGATTTAAATATGGAATAACGAATTACATCCATAATCGTGACAGGGAACCATCCTGCTTGTCTGAAGGCTCAAAGCGTTGTCACGCGAGAGATGTCTGATCTGCCTGCAGGGTCTCACGTGTTGTCAACTCCAGAACCACTTCAACACACACTTCTGCTTCCCACTGGAGCACCACTAGGAGCCTCCATCACACGTGAAATAAAAGAGCCTGATGGCAAGCGCTCATCCAGGGGGAGGAGGAATTGAGGTAATAGCCTAAAATTAAACATTCATTTAGGACTTAGGACAATTGCACACGACTACTACTACTACTACTACTACTCTTACTACTACTACTACTAATAATAATAACAATAATAATAACAATAATAATAATAATAATAATAATAATAATAATAATAATAATAATAATAATAATAATAATATCTAGCATTTTATTTCAATAGAGCTTTTGAAATACTCAAAGCTTATAATGAATTAAAACCTACACATTGAAGTTAAAGTTAGAACTGATGTGCTTAATTAGGCACGACGACAATGGTTACAGTATAAAAACATCGTTTTAAAAAGTTTTGATCGCATTTTATTTTAATCAAATGAGACAAAGGAGGTACAATTGTCCTTTTCAATAATTTGTATTGATTAATATTAAAAGCTAAACTTGAGTGCAAGTGAAAGTGGATTAGCTAGAGGCGTTCCCATGCCGACCTAAGCAGGATGTTTGACCACTGAAGCTGAAGAGAGCAGTCAATGAGATTTTGGTCTATTTTAACAGGTTTTAAGGTGATTCATGATCGTAAACGTGTTCTGCAGCGCATCCATCATGTCAGCGTCAAAGGGTGTAGGTTTTTCAGCGCCAAGTTGATCGAAGTCAGCGCTGGATTACACAGGTGAAGTAGCAGCTACAGCTAGCGTAGCGATATTTTGACCACTATTTTTTGATAGTGTGCTTTAACCCTGAGGCTGTGAATACTAAAAGCAGCAATTTTTATTGTGCACTGACACTGAGGTCACTTTGTCAGCATAAATTCATATCGTCATTATGCTCTACAGATGTGCTCCCTCTTCAGCCACCTGATTTTTTTGTCATGTGAATGAACAATACTTTATTGTATTGTAAAATATTGCTCCATGTATCCTAATTTTGTTTATAATACGTGCTGAAATCGCATTTTTTCTCTCTCTGTGGCATCCAGTCCCAACCAAGAACCAAGTGACTGTCCACTCCCAAACCATCCCAGATGAAGTGCTGGTCAGCCTGACTTTGAAGACGCAGGGACCGAGTGCACACCATCGACAATGCAAGGTATCTTTGAGTACCATTTGTTTAAAAAATGTTAAGTTCCTAAATTAAAAAAAACAGAAGAACAACATATATATTATTGTTTATTATAGGGGTTCGAATTGAGACGGCCAGATGCTGTATGGCATCACCCACTTAGGTGAAATAAATATAAATACTTCCTGGAACAGCCAACATCACTGACTTGTGCTGACATGTCAGTTCAGGCAACAGTACAGCTAAATTTACGTTCTCATAAGATTGTTTAGTTGTGGTACAGTAACAGTAACATTACATCTCTTGGTGTCCATGCAGGGACATATTCTTGTGTGATGCCATGTTAAACCAGACTAAGACCACGCCCCTTCCTCCACTGACAGACAGAAGTGACATCAGTGGCATTCAGGTCTTCTGCCTTATTTGCTCATTTTTGACATCTTGGCAAAATAAATGTAGTTTAAAACCAACAACCAATTACTTTGCTTCACACTATTTGTCATTTTATAGCTTCAGAAAAGAAAAACAGTAAAGACATGCATATGTCTTGCTTTTAAACATAGTGGCGATGGTATATAAAAAAACAAATAATAATAGTAACCACAAATTGTGTTAAATAGTCACAGAGTGTGTATCTTCTAGAAGCTGAGTGATTCTGAAAACCTGATATCAGAAAAATATCGCATCGTGAAAAACAAAAGCTTACAGGGCCTGGAGTTCTATGAAGAGGGAGCTTACCTAAATACTCACACTCAATTTTAATGTGTGTCATTTACACAATTCTGTTGTTTATCAGTATTACAGTATTGCACATATTGTATTGCTTAGTGACTGTCTTTTTGTTGTACATTGTGTTTAGCCTATGTCCTAAATGTATATTTTAACTTCTTTACTTTGTCTAGGCTACTAAAGTGAATCCAACTTCCGGCAACATATACCTTGTGCGTTTTAACATACTTGGACAGTAACAATGATTCTGATTTGGTAAGTGTTTCAGATGGAAGGTCTGCTGGAGATGGTGCAGACTGAGCAGAAAATCTAGAACACTGTTTTCCATGAACTGATACGTCAAGTCAGCGTGGGATGTGCTGAGAGAGGACAGTTACTTGCCAAAGTCGGGTTAGCACAGCAAAAGGAGTCAGAGCAACTCCATCTTCATACTAAATCATGCCTATGACAAGCCTAAGCACTGTGTTGAAAGCAGAGTCAAAGCAATGATCATTCTTAAACGGGAAGTCAACCTTAAACATTTCTTGTCAATAATCTGTTATATGTAACCTCACTGGTCTTAACATGATATTCCGATTAATATTACATTTGTGTAATATGAGTTATGCAGCAAAATCCAGCCATTTTTATCCATCTCAGGGGGCGGCCATTTTGCCACTTGATGTCGACTTAAGATGACATCACATTTACTCAGGGCTCAGGCAATGACCAATCCTAGCTCACCTGTTTTCTGAAACGGAGCTGTCATTGGTTGTTACCTGAGACCTGCGCAACTGTGATGTCATTTTTACTCGACAGCAAGTGTCAAAATGGCCGCCTTCTGATATTGATAAAAACTGCTAAATTTAGCTGCTTAACTCATATTACACTCGTGCAATATTAACCAGAATACTGTATTTAGACTAGTGAAGTCACATATAACATTATTGTCAAGAAATGTTTAAGGTTGACTTCCCCTTTAACAATTTTAATGGAGAAACATGTTTATTTTACAGAAATTATTGTCAGAAACACTGCTTGTGTTTGTAGACAGCGCTACCAGTCCCTGCTTGAACGCATCCCAAGGCAGTTGAAGGCTCTGCACACGGAGACGATGGCCCAACGAGCTTTGAATCGCCGGTTGACTGAGGAAATTCACCGCATCAAGATGTCCATCCAGCAGCTTAGCATGTAGGTTGAGGCTTGATAGATCATGTTGAAATTGCTGTTCTTCAGTGCCTGAAATAAGCCATTTTCGTTTACGAGGATATCATAAATGCCCAAAACAATAGCACAATCACAATAAATGAATGAGAGTGTGTGTTCGCTTATTTCTCTTTATTTCCAGGGATTTGCATTGTCTTCCCACAGGGAATTCTCCATAATGAGAGACCACGATGATCATGTTTTGCAGAAGGCGGGACGTGCTCATCAGCAACTATCTGAGGCTCTTGATCGCACCCACACAGACTCTGAGTCAGTGCTCATTTTGTGCAGCTTATATCTTACTAACAGAATTTCCCTTTGTAAAAGTTGTACTAAAATTAATATGTACGCCGTACATTGAAATCCATGAATATCAGCGTGCTTCAAGGTTACCATGAGCTGTATGAGCTACAGAGGGGTCGCCTTCAGGCTCAGCTCGTCCACATGACTGAAGAAAGAGACCTCTGGAGCCAGTTCACACTCTTACTAGCCCTCAAGGTGCGTAAACTGCAATATTAATGATAGTATCATAAGTGAGGGGTTTGTGTTTTCCTTTGATTGATACTGTTGTACGTAAATTATGGAATGTACTAGGGGATGGGCGAGTACCGATTCCAGGCCTTATTTTAAGGTATCAGTACATGCGACGGAATATGTTAATATTTGTATTGTGCATTATAAATTCTTTATATCGTTGCTGTCCTGTCAAAAACACTTACGTCCATTTTTTTCTCGTTTTTTGGCATTCAGTTTCGTCCCATAAATGTAAAAATGACAAAAAATGGAGATAGATGTTTTTCACAGGGCATCAACAATATATAAATTATATATAATTATTGTATGTTTATGTTTTCGCTGAGTAACATACAAATCTTTTTTACTAATAGGTGATCAGTGTGAAGCTGCAACTAGCCAGTCGACTGCATGTCAGTGAACAGTGCTGGTTTAAGACAGCAGATCACTACTGCATATTTATCACTTCCAAGGTTAATTTGATGCTTTATTCAGATATTTGCTATTGCCGTTGGCAAAATAAACACACACATCGACAGTTATCATCCTGCTGCAGGGCACAAAGGATTTGGGCATCATTGTGAAGCTTACAGATTCATGGAAAGAACAGCTGACTGGTCTGCTATCTCATCTGAGGAAGACTGAGAGTTGTCTGTGTAAGGACATCAGTGGCGTCACGCAAGGGATTGCCAAGTGGTTCACATTCTGCACCGAACTCAAGAAGTAAAGTTGAGAGAATTGTATTCCAAAATGATCTGCATTAATAGAAATAAATATTTAGATGGATTTTGGGTGTGAAACATTAAATCAGTGGTGTTGTTCAGATTGTATTTGACAACAATGTTTTCTATTTCAAAGGAGTACAGAACCGCGATATGAGAAAAGTTCACTGGAAGAGATCTATGCTGATAGGAAGCAGTGGTCAGATGTAAGACATAGTAGTGAATAAATATGGATACAGGATATAATATGGAAATGAGGCTATAAAATATGTGCAGTATAATGTAAAACATTTAAGTATTCATTTTGTTGATTGTGACTTTTTTTGTGTGTGCAGATGTTGAACATACTGTACAGTGTGAGGTGCTGTCTTGTCAGCAGATATTGTCTGGTCTTGCCGATGTCCAGGAAAAGTGGCTGAATTTAAACCTTCAGCTGTTCAGAAGACACTCAAAACCTGATGGTGTACTCCCTCAATGCCATCAGGCCCTAAGAAAGCTGAATAAGCTCCTATCTGAGCACCACAAACAGTTGGACATGCAAATGAATGGTGAGGTCCAGTTGAATTTTTTTCCCTTAATTGATAAGAATAAGTGTAAGATTTTATGTCAGTGTAGAGTGCACATTATGCCCAGCAATAGTAGCCAACATTAAATCTAGTCTTAAAAAAGACTGACCTGGCGTAACGACAATTTTTCAGGAATCCACAGGCAGACCATGTTACTGCTAGAGATGTTGGAGTCCTGGGTCACCAATCTCTTCTCAGCTGCCAGCAGGCCAAGAAAGTTTTCTAAATCGGCGAGAGCTGGAAAAGGAAACATGCATTTTGCTAACTTTGGCTGAAGACATCTTGAAAAATGGCTCAAATGATCAGACAGGGCAAGAACAAAAACAATGGCAAACTTTTGTAAGCACGGAATGTTCTTTTGAGTAATGATGAATTTTTATTTAATAGCGATTTTACTTCATTTTATGTTAAACGAGTCTATGCATGTGCTGTAAAAAAAAAAAAAAAAAACTGCAACTGTGTATTTGTATTTAAATGTGTATTTGTTGCTTTGAAATAACTTATATGTAGTTTGACCACCACTGTTCCTCTACAGCACAGAAACAGAAAATGTGTTAGAGAAGGTGAGCAAGTTCATGAGAACCTTGTCCAACTTCACTGAGTGTGAGAGCCAGAAATACACAGATGAGGTAAGCAGCAGTAAACCACAACAATAATAAGTACATAACTGGTTAAAACAAATTAAGAATGTAAAGTTGATTTACATTTTCCACGTCCAACTATTGCAATTTCCTTCCAGAATTATGATGGTGTTCCTGCTTTTAATTTTCCTTGCTTTTCTGCTCTCTGGACTAAGAGTGTCCTCCTCTGTGGGGTTGTCCCACTGAGACAGACTCGATGGACTCATTCACCAACAGCAATGTTCCTCAGTCTCCAGTAGAGGATGCTGAGTCTTTAGTATCAGTATTATCCAACAAGGGTGTCCATTTTGTTTTTTTTCTGTTAGCTGGTTAATGAAGATGAGTCAGCTAAGCCTGAAGAGGACAATGTTGAGGCAAAAGATGAGAAGGTCAGTTATATGGTGATGTGGGCAGCTCAAAAGAAAAGACAAACTCACTTTCTTTGTTACCTACATTCAATACCATTATTAGAATATTCAGATGGAATTTTAATTAATTGTAAACAAGTTTTCCAACTTGTTTACAATTTTTCATAAAATAAATAGTTTAAAAATCAAATAGCTAAGATACATGTTTACAATGCAATGCAATTGTATCAACATCCAATGCAATCAATATACAGTACTGGATCCTTATTTGTTAAAAAAAAAATATTTATTTTTTTTACAACGAAATGACTTTCTTTAAATTGTCCCCCCTTTATAGGTTGTCAATTTTTGTGCTAGATACACATTTATTTATGTATTTATTTGGTAAATATTTAATAATTTCTCAAATTTTAAGTGTGTTGCGGTCTTAATTTCTCTGTACCGTGCTGAAGCTTTTTTGCTACCTTCCCACAGGGGGAGCTAAAGACTCATGAAAAAACAAGCGTGATGATGATTGGCTATGATGGAAATATAGTGCCGAGAAAGTTGGGAGAGAGAAGAGTCTGTCGGAATGGGGTGAGACAATCACTTTATTCAACAACATAGAGCTTCTTGAATAAAATAGAAGTCCATCCATCCATCTGGCCTTTTTCTATACGACTGCTCCTGTTCAGAGTGTCAGGGAGCTGGAGGCCATCCCAACTGACTTTGGGCGAAAAGGGAACTACACCATGGGCTGTTTGCCAGTCACAGGGCACACAATGAGACATTTACTCTCACCTTCATTCTGTCCCCGTCAATGACGATACAAAAAATACAATTTTAAAAGTCATAAAACATTTATTTTTATCGTACATCAAAACAATCCACCTGTCACCTTTATATTAATAATGTTTTCTTAATGGTATTTGCAGTAAAAATAAACGTTGCACCGCCAAAGACAGTCATTATTATTATATTACTATTGCTTATACTCATTGTGTCTTATATTTTATCGCAATTCAGCACACACTGTTTATCATATCCACAGGTATCAAAAGATGCGTCTTGGCCCAACTAGTTTCAGAATTATTTTTTTCAGAATTCCGTTACCAGAAAACCACATAAAAAAAAAATGATTGAAGTGAATGGGGAGCTTTGTCATAATCAACAAATGTACCTTTTTTCCAAGAGACACTGCTTGCACATAAAGTATCTGAAAGATGTGATTTTCTGCTCATTTTGTTCATACTCTTCCCATCTTTTCCTCAGTGTCAAACTATTTTTTTTCTGAAGATGTACACGTGCTCTACAATGTGAGTTTAAATAAAGTATGTTTTAACAATGTGTATTGCGTTGGCTCAGATTGAGAGAAGAAAAAATCGTTCTGAAAATTATTTCTAAAAATCAGTTAAACTAGTCACCATAGCCACAATATTTCCTCTATTGGCATCATATTTGGATATTTCATTGTCACAAGTATCTTTTTTTTTTCAGAAGAAGAACCAATTCAAACCATTCCCATTGAAAACTTTTCATCTAACCCCTAGCGCATATTTATTATTTATCACTTGATTCCGTTCAAAACATTCCAACTTCAAACTGTTCAGCATATGCAGATTTTGACCATGCAAGAGTCAGCAGTCCCAGTCAAAATTTCAGCAGGAATTTTCCAGCGTTAAAGAATATGTTTATACTTTGGACCACTCTCTCAATTTTATTATAGTTTCCTTTGTGATTTACCTCCTTTAGCCAGTACACGCAGTCATTTTTATTGTGTTTAGATGAACTGAAAACAGTTGTTTGTGTGGGTCTCTCATCTGTCCTTGTCAGACCGACGACTTGGTTGTGTTTCCATCAACAGATTAAGCCCAGAAAGCTTTTAATGATTTGACCACAGTTGAACTAGTGCAGCAAGAACTACAGTTAAGTTACTTTTCTTTTTGCATAACCAATGTTTTGTAAATAACTTTTAAGGTCATGATGTTTGTGAACTGTTTCTTGCAAGTTTCCCAACGCCTTCACTACGACACAATTTGTACTTAACACATATTCAACTTCATGTTGTGTATGATAGTGATTTCAGAGGTGCTGATCCAGACAACTGAGCAGCGAGCTTTGAAGGCTGAGGAGGCCCTCCAAGCAGCACTGGAGAAGATTAAAGACCTGGAAAGACAACTACATGATCCTTCAGGTCGAGCGCCCAAAAGTTGTAAATGTATTTAAGCATCTTTTTGCGTCAGTTTCTAAATGACAAGGAGACGCAAGAACTAGGTGAGGGTTGCTGATTTTTTTTTTTGCAGAAGGAAAGCAAACGCCATCGCCGTTGCCTGAAATTGCTTCTCCAAAGAAAGTCGGCATGGAAGCCTAGCCAGGATAGAAGAGGAGGAGAAGAAGTAAGCTTAGGCTGACTTAGCTCTGGCGGAAGTGGAAAAACCAAGCCAGGATGGAGGAGACATGGTGACGACCAAGACGTAATCCTGGCAGCTCTCTCCTTCTGCAGATTTTATCTGGAGAAAAAGGAACAAAGATTTATTTCGCCCATCAGCACAAAAGTTCTCACCGTCCGGCAGAGATAAAAGTCATGCGATTTGGCTGAAGAGCATGCGATTGAAGTGTTTGTAACATTATTTTTTTGTATTTTGTAAGAACCATACATAGTGTGAGTACTGTGGTTGAGCTACAATGTACCAAAAATGTGCATGAACTGAGGAAATGCTAATAATAATGATCACAGAATATCACAGCGAACCATAAATGTGAAAATGGTTCCGAGATTATTGCTGGACATTGTTTTGAGGCAATGCCGTAACAGCATTCCATTATTATCGCTCAGCATTCAAGTACAATATCCAATATACTGTAGTGTACAACACTGAATTAGTAGTATAAGAAGAACGTAAAACCCAAATAAAAGTGAACCCGATTCTATAGTCTAAGTAGACAATATCTTCATCTTAAAATGCTCTACATCGTATGAGGTTATACTCTGGTTTGCTGTTGTGGGTCTTCACCCCGGCTGCCAGACTGTAACTCCACTGGAAAGCTGAGCTCGTCTCTGACAGAAAATCAAACCCAAGCACAACACAGCATGGTCAGCAGAACCCTCAAAGTGCATTGCAAATCTCTGCATGCATCTGCTGACAGATCAAATGGGATCAAGGTCTATTTTGAGGATAGCATTGAATTTGTAGTGGCTGATTAAGGTGATTAATCCAGGTGTGCCTGACCACATCAACCACGACGACAATGGCTGGACACACCTGGATTAATCAATTGGTCCACTCATTGAAAGACAGGAAACAAAGAAGTGGTATTAAGTAGTCGAGCTGTGTAAAGAGCCCAGTCAGCTTGCAGAGCAAGGTTAGCTACATGTTGCTGAAAAATTCCCATTCAGTAATTCCCCCCGCCAATCTTTTGGTTAATAGCAAAGTAAACAAACAGTTAATGAGGAACATTTGACACAGCATCTGGCAACCCTAGCCTGCTTGCATGTTAAGTAGCCGGTTACAATACTCCAAATAGTTCTGCCCTCTCTCAAAAAAGTGCCCTTTTGAAAGTAAGTTTTTTTTTCCCAACAGTTTACTAAGGTCAATGTTGACAAGATATTTTAGAAAAATAAATAATAATCGATATGCGCCCCCTCCTCACGTACACCCGACCTGTCTCTCTCTTTCTTTGATACGTGAACGCAGCACAGCAGTGTAGCAACTGGAAGCTACGATTGAGGTCCTGCTCCGCCACAGGTAACTCTGTTGTTAACATATGAATCCAGTGAAATTGTATTTATTGTTTCCCCTCTATGCCCTACCTGTAATTATTTTTTTTGTGAAGAAGCCTGTCTCATACAGTACAAACAACTGAGCATAAATTAGCCGACTGGCTGCCTGATTAGCTAGTTTAATGCTATACTCCAAATCAGTAATACTGTAGTGTGATGACCATCACGTACAACTAATGACGGTGAAAGGAAGCTCTCTGTGTTCCTTGCATTGAAAAGCAATGGACTTTTGATCGTTGTAATTTGATTTCTGATGATAATTTTGACTTTTAAATGTGATGAAATATCGTTTGAACTACTATAACAATCTGCCTGGTCTGTATGCTTGTTTTCACCAAGGAGAGGAAGCATTTGCATTGAGTTGTATTGTGGAAATATCAGAGAAGTTCGGAATTGTCAATTGCCTGTGAAAAATACCCCTTTTCCTTCTTGTAATGACAACAGTCAGTCTTACTCATTCTTATACATTGGTCTGTTTGGTTACTAATTGTAGCATAATTCCTAGAAAGGAGAGGCTGAAAAGGGAAAGAGAAAAACTAGGGGGGAAAAAAAATTACAGCCAAGGGAAGCATCTCTCTGCTCTCTTGGATGAAAGCAAAGTCACATAGAGATGAAAGGTCAGAGTCAAGGCCAGAGAGGGTCATTCATGTTAACTGTTTAGCACTTTTGAAAGTTCTCGTTTTAATATTGATTTGCTCCTTTAATTTTATTGAAAAAGCTGTTCACATTTTATTTTTAAGTGGTTTGTACTAAATCAGCAGACATCAAGCTATTATTTACTTTTTAAATACCCTCACACAACTAGACATTTTTGCAAGAAAGTATAGTGTTTGTACTGTAGGTTGGCTGGCACGACTGACATTCAGCGAAGTGGTACAGCACATATTTCATCCCGGTGCACAGTACGTGTGGGTTCATGAAAAATAGGCTATTAAACATTGTGTCATTTAAATCTGTTTATTTTATTTTATATTTCTTCTAACCCGTTGTGATGCGGCTGTCCTCAGCCATAATGAAGTTCGCCCCAATGTAATATGTTTCAGCATCAACTGCTGTCTGGTAGCGTTAGAGACGGTCGTATTGTTAGCCATTCTTAGTTCGGGCCGCAATGTAATTACCACGTAACACGTGAAAAAGGCATTTTGTACTCCAGCAACATTACCGTATATACACTGTGAACAATACTATTTATACTGCTAACTTCGTGTGACAAAAACAACTATTCAGAAGAAACAATAAGCAGATTATTACTGGAGCTTCTACTTACTGTTTACACCCTGGGAAGCCATCTTTGAATGCAAATTCAGGGTAGGTGTGGGAGCTCCGACTTTCCAAGTAGGAATTCCGACTTCGGTGGGCGTTCTAGTTACAACATCCGACTAGGAACTCGAATTTCCGACTTACGACCACAAATGGAACGCGGCATTATCTCACATCACCAACTTGGCGGAAAAGCAATCACATGAGTAGGAGCTATTCATTGGCCAAAATGAGGCCTCTTGAGTAGGGCCTGACCGATATGCATTTTTTTTAGGCTGATGCCGATACCGATTTTTGGCAGAAAAAAAATACAGATTAATCTGCCGATTATTTAAAAAAATATATATATAATGCATAAAATCACCCCCCAATTCCTTTTCAATGGGTGTCACTTACACACAAACCTTCACTATTAAGATTCTCTGCTTTGAATGACAAGTCCATTGTATGACCTTATCAAAACATTTCTTGACGTATACAAGGTGTTTGTACATTGTATAGATTTGTGTTGTCAATAATAAAACCATTCTTACTTGTTTACAACTGCTTTAAAGCATTAACCTTTTATTTTATATATTTCTATCTTGTGTTATTTTCACAAGGGTCTTACTGGGCGAACCTGGAACTCATTTCGTGCCATGTCATGTGGAAATGTGTGTTAAGAAAAAAAAAAAATCTTTAGATGTTTGCATCCTTAAGTTTTGAAAAAGGAAAGTCTATGAACCCTTGAAATATCAACTGTAAATATAACTTGAAAGGACAATGACAAAATAAAACTAAAAAATAAGAAATTGAAGTAAGAATAGAAAAAGTTTTGAAAAAGGAAAGTCTATGAACCCTTGAACTATCAACTGTAAATATAACTTGAAAGGACAATGACAAAATAAAACTAAAAAATAAGAAATTGAAGTAAGAATAGAAAAAACTAAAATAGTAACTGAAAAAACAACAGAACAGTAAGAACAAATGCTGTCTGTTCCTGTGCGTTTTGGCCTCTTGGGGGCAGTGTGGTGCCGTGCAGCCATGGCGTACACACTCAAAAGTGATTACAGAAGAAAGTTGCTATTGAATTATATTAAAATAACTAGTTTTTTACACATTGGGAAGAATATGTGCTTTTGCGTAGTCTTATCTCACCTGTGGGTAAGTGTTCCCACAGCATTTGTGTGTATATTCGTTAATTGAAGAAAAAACACTCCGTCAATGCTAGTCGATGCTAATTTCTTGTTAGCATTTGAATGGGATCCTCCCACCGCTTTTAGCATTAGCGCCAGGCTAGCGATGTTTTAAAAACAAAGCATGTTTTGTATTTAAGTATACAGTGGATGTAATTCTTAACGTTGTGTATCTAGTTGTACAGTTAACTCCAACTGAAGTGTCATTTAACAGCTTAAAGGGCACTTAGGTACGGAAGCGTAGAACTGCCAATGTGAAGTAAACATTTTTGGCTGGCGAGTGTGTTTGAACGTACTCGCAAATATGTTTGAACGTACTCGCAAATATGTTCGAAGGCTACATGCTACAAAGTTAGCATACCTTCCCATAATGCCTGACAAGTATGTTTAAACATAGTTGCAAATACGTTCAAACATAGTTGCAAATACGTTCGAACATATTCGCAAATATGTTCAAACATACTCACAAACGTTGTTCGAACGTACTTGTAGGCTACATGCTACAAAGTTAGCATACCTTCCCATAATGACACGGGGTATTATTTGCGCATGCGCGAGTGAAAACAAAACCCGTTTTTTTTTTAGGTATTTAGGCCACATTAACAATTCGTTTGAAAATTAAGTAGAAAAAAAGCATTGTTTATTAGTAACATTTATGATTTATTATGTCTGCAGTGCATAATCTAGGGTTGTCATTTTTTGCCCCATAATGCAGTGGGCTATTTGCGCACACGCAACTGTACTTCATGGAGGTAAAGTGGACAGGTAAGTCGTTTGTTCGTAATTTTTATGGCCTTATTATGTCTGAATTACATGATTTCCTTTCGGCCAACTTGTTGAAATGTATGCCAATCGCAGTAGTTATTGTCGTGGCCGGCAACAAGCCACCTAGCAAAGCGAGACGGGATAGAAACATGACTTACATTAAAATAGCCAATTCTCAGCAACGTACACATCACGCTAAAATAATCTATTGACAGGCAACCTATTGTAATCACGGGGAAATAGCCCTTCACGCCAGGCCAAAGGCGATTGACCAATCATGGAAAAATAACACTAGTAGGAATGCTGCCGGTCTAACGCTGCCACCCATTTACCTCGATTGGAAAGTCTTTTTTGCGTATTTTGTTCCAAGCCCGGCCTGTTCCAAAAAGTGATGGAGCATTGTGATTTCCTAGCTATGTTGTATAAGCAATGTTTTGAAAATGTAAACAGTAGTATAGATTTATAGAAATAAAGTGCTGCCTATTACTGTTTATCTCTTTCCCTAATATTATGATAAATCATTAACATGATCACTTATCAGTGTCTTACAATAATATATTATAAATAAAATAATGAAGGTCAGCAGGAGGAATGTAGAAGAATTAAGAAAATACCCTTGAACTTTGCCAAAGCCTTTTTTTTTTTTCAGAAAAATTCATTGAGATGGAATGTGTTTGCAGAGGGACCACTCACTTCTTCACTCACTGTCTAGTTTGCTGCAGAGAAAAAAATATATGTACAAAACACTATTGTCTCGCAGTATTGGTTGGTATCGGTGGATACCAGAACCCCAAGTATCAATTTTAGAAAAGCTGTATCGATGCATCCCTAGTTCTGAGTCCCACTGACAGTACATCTGCATAACACCACCTATTCTTCATAATAAGGCCTTTAAATAAGACACAATGTAGCCAGTTCTGTATATTATATTTTGCATTTCTATATTATTTGTATATACAGTTGCGTATATTGTATTAGTCTTTCAACCGTAGTGGAGTAAAAGTAATACATTCTTAAGAAAAATAGCACTCAATTTTAGTACACACCCTCATAAACCCCATTTAACAAAATTGACTTTGTTACTGACCATCTCTGTTTTAAATAACTTTGTAGCTGTTCATTTTACCAACATGTTTGTTAGTGTGTCTCTCAGAGTGAACTTCAGCCAAAAATGTTTACTCCACATTGGCAGCTCTACGCTTCTGTACTTACAACACAATAACATACGCTAAACACTTGCTAGTTGCTAATGCTATGTAAGCAAAATGTTGCATTCAGGGTACTTTCACAGCGTCGGAAACTTCAATTTTCTTCGATAACGTTTTAAAGGGAAAATAATCTGCCATTTGGCCCAGTTGGCCGATGTTTGAAGGCCAATAATCGGTTGATTTAATCGGTTGGGCCCTACGAGTGTCTAAGGCAGAGTGCACTAGGAGCATAGATGGCACACCTTGGTGTTGCTGTTTTGGACATCCTGTTCATGTTTTTTGTTTTGCTCTTGTCACCAGACAACATGAACCCAGACGCCATTTTAGCAAAGTTGAAGAAGGATGTCCGCTCTTTGCTCATTTCCTCTAAAGTGGATTTGGACCCTGAGCTACTAAAACGGGACTACAGAACAATGGTGGGCCATCCTCTGCCTCTGAAACTCCTGGGCTTCCGAAATATCATGGATATGGTAAAGGAGATGCCTGATGTGGTGTCAGTTGATGTCAGAGCGGATGGTAAAACATTCTTGAAGGGTAAGTAAGAAAATTTACTCTTTATTCCTTATTTATACACTACATTTAATTATGCAATACTTTCCTCTCTGTCATCACAGCTGTTAGCCATGAGTCCACACGAAACATCGAAGTGCTGGTAGCGAAACAGCGTACGTCCATTACAGACAGAAAAAGAAAAAATCAGCAGTCCTCTTCCTTCAGCTCTCACCGGTCAATCCCATGGATTCTTCCCAGACGAGGTGTTGCTCCTCTGGCCCTTCCTCCCCAGTTGAGGGCACAGCTGCGCTTCCTCCTCTCACAGGTATGACCACAACAGACTCAAATTTACCGGTATGTGTGTGTGTATATATATTTCTTAAACTTTCCCTGCATCATGCCCCAAATAATATGTCCAACCATTGAAATGAAATGCTTATCTATGTTCTAGGGTCCTGTGAGGTTGTCAGAACTAGAGAGCAGCTTTCTGCGATGCTTTGGCCGCACTCTGCGTGTTCATGATTTGGGATTCTACTCTATTGGAGAGATGTTGCAATCTGCTGAAGACCTTGTTTTGATCCAACAGAGCAGGTTTGGTTCCATACTGACTCTAAGAGAGCAAATGCTGCCCAGAACAATTACTACTCAACAGAACCTTGGTGCAAATAAGACTACAATCAAAACAATTGTGCACACCCCAGCGAAAGGTATAAAAGTGTATCTTTGGAGAGATTGCTTAAAAAAATATATATATATACTGTATATTTTCTTTTGCAATTGTTTCTAATCTGAAATTGTATATAAAATGATTTGCGTAAAAAGAGCGCAGATCCTTATTCTACAAAGACATGTTGGTCTAAAAAAAATTGTTTTCCCATCAGACACCACTGGGAGTTCTGTCCGCGAGGAGCCAAAACGTGACAGTTATAATCTGCAAACGATTGAGAAAGACCAAGGACCAGAAGCTCAGCCCTCCCAGAAAAGTCTCCCTTTTCATCAGCGTCTCTTACAGGTCTG